>NW_024070187.1:68403808-68652426 GCF_014754425.2 Oryx dammah
TGAGAGCTGGGGAAGGGTAGTGAGAGGTGGGGAAGGATAGTGAGAGCGGGGAAGGATAGTGAGAGCGGGGGAAGGATACTGAAGTTTCGAGATCCCCTAATGTTTGCAGTGTAGCTAGGCAGAAGAGTCACTCATAAAATTCTGAGTTGAAAAACTGAACAGGTTTTCAAGTCATGCTTGAACCATGAATGCATGGAATCTGGAGCTTTGTGTTAAAAGTCATTTGGACTCTAAGAATTCAGCTCAAGAAGAATGTTTTAAAAATCTACATACTGTTTAGTCTTATGTGCTTTAAATTTACTACCATATCACATTAAGAAAATTTGTTTAAATGGGGATTATCTTAGCTGCTCTAATCTGTAAAACACATATACATACACAGAACTCTTATTTCATTGTCAATTCTTACTGGCTCCAGGGGACAAAAGTCCTGCCCCTGAGCTCATGAACTGGAACCACCTATTTAGAACAAGTGTAGGTAATGTGAGTAGTCCATTATTATTTAATTTCTGAATCTGTTTAAAAGCCTATTATATCCTTCTAGAAAGTCTGAAGAACCTGGTTGTCAGTTGCTCTTTAGTGAAATAACTTCTCACTTAAACATTAATTCATGTGAAAGGGAAAGAAAATCACATAGACTTATATTAACGAGAGCTCATCTTATCACAACCTCTGCAAACGGTTTTGAATTCTTTCAGCTTCTGCATCAAGTCTGGTAAGCTGGCTAAGAAAAAAGGGCACAAAGGAGATACTCGAATTTAAAATCCATCATTGCTTTCTTCATTTATTAACTGTATATACATTTGAACTCCTAGATATGTATTCACGGATTCAGAATTGCAGGTAGATGAGAGCATCTCAAAGTAGGTATAACTCTCAGCAGAAATCATTCTCATATTGAATACTGGATGGATATATGTGGAACCTTCCAGGTTTGGGATGCTGAGATGTCCCAGGGTCTGAAATTGCTGGCATGTTTCTTTGTTCTATTATTTTAGGTATGACACCAGACAGTTGTCCCTTTCATGCAGAGATTCTAGTCATGGTGCTCAAAAAGCTAAAATTGACAACAAGGGAAAATAAAGTTGTACTAAGTTCTGAATAAGTCAAGTGCCCCATATTTGAAGCTTCCATCTCCACCGGGTTTCTCTCCAAGAGGCATTCAACTTTCAGCCTAACTCTGGGGTCTGGTACTTAGGGCTTCTGCTGAGTAAGCCAAGGTTAGGGCTCTACATATGTAAAGTTGGTCAAATTTAAAACAGTTGTGGCTTCTCTGGAATAACTTTTCCCTGAAATAATGTAGAAAAGGTAGAATGTGTGGGACTGTGGGTGAAAACACGACCAAAAGGGCATGTTGTCTGGGAATTTCTTTGCAAGACAAACATGATTCATGGAGTGGACACACCAGGCCAGTGCAGCCAAGGATTGGTTGGAAATTTGACTCTCAACTTTTGAAGGGCATTTGGTTTAATCCCCCCAGCCGGGTGTGTGTTACAAGTATCTCATGAATAAAATCCACACTTGAGGTCGCTTAACTGAGTTTGCTCAGCATTCTACTTTTTCCATTTCTTTTCCAACTCATTTGGCCCAATTTTTCTTCCTCCTTCTTCTTCCCCTGCCTACAAAGCACATTGGCTTTGTTTGGTAAGCAGAAGAATCTTTTAGGAAATCCCACTGTTAAGCAAGATTTTATTTCATAAGTTCACGTTCTCAGGGAAAAAATTTTTTCCTCTTCTGTTACTAATCTACAAAAGTAGAATGCCATGTGTAATCAAGATTTTTGCAAGTGACATGAGTAAGGGAGTTTTTCTTTTGTCTATTGCGAAGGATAGCTGGCAGCTGATCTCTAGACTGTGAGCTGCACAAACTGACCTGCAGAGGGAGTTGACAAGCATAACAGGGAAAAAACAGATGATCACCCAAGAGTCTGCTTTTTAAACAGAAAAGGCATGCTGAGAGTGCAGTTTCTTAATAAAGAAAAAAAGCAGGGCTCTTCATTTTCCATGGATTAATATTTTCATAAACATTGTCTATTTCCTGTTCTTACCCATTGGTACGTACAGCCTAGACTGCCTGCTCAGTGCTGACTTGACTGTATTTGGGGAGAGACGGGAACGGAGTCTAAGCTCTACGAGGCCAGGACTGCATCAGTCTCGTTCACCGTTGTCCTACACATCTCGTGACATTTAGAAGGTGCTCAACCAATAATAACTGAACAAATTCAAGGGGACAAAAAGACTTCTACCTTGGGGAAAAATAATGGAAAAGTGGATTTGGTGCTTTTCTTCAGTAAATGGTTTGACAAAAAATATCCCTATGAGATGAAATTAATGTGTGAATTATATAGCAAACTCCAGGAGATACTGAAGGACAGGGAAGCCTGGTGTGCTGCAGTTCATGGGATTGCAAAGGGTTGGACACAACTTAGCCACCGAACAACAACATAACCTGCTAAATTTATTCATTCAAATATTTATTGAGTGTCTCTTATGCCAGACATTTCTTTAATTGACTGAGGTAGACTTCTGTACTATACTATGCTAGATTGGCAAGTATTAATCAAATAATTTGTTCACTTCAGTCGCTCAGTCATGTCCAACTCTTTGCGACCCCATGAATAGCAGCAGCACACCAGGCCTCCCTGTCCATCACCAACTCCTGAGTTCACTCAGACTCACGTCCATCGAGTCAGTGATGCCATCCAGCCATCTCATCCTCAGTCGTCCCCTTCTCCTCCTGCCCCCAATCCCTCCCAGCATCAGAGTCTTTTCCAATGAGTCAACTCTTCGCATGAGGTGGCCAAAGTACTGGAGCTTCAGCTTTAGCATCATTCCTTCCAAAGAAATCCCAGGGTTGATCTCCTTCAGAATGGACTGGTTGGATCTCCTTGTAATCCAAGGGACTCTCAAGAGTCTTCTCCAACAACACAGTTCAAAAGCATCAATTCTTCGGCGCTCAGCTTTCTTCACAGTCCAACTCTCACATCCATACATGACCACTGGAAAAACCATAGCCTTGACTAGATGGACGTTATTCAGCAAAGTAATGTCTCTGCTTTTGAATATGCTATCTAGGTTGGTCATAACTTTCCTTTCAAGGAGTAAGCGTCTTTTAATTTCATGGCTGCAGTCACCATCTGCAGTGATTTTGGAGCCCCCCAAAATAAAGTCTGACACTGTTTCCACTGTTTCTCCATCTATTTCCCATGAAGTGATGGGACCGGATGCCATGATCTTCGTTTTCTGAATGTTGAGCTTTAAGCCAACTTTTTCACTCTCCTCTTTCACTTCCATCAAGAGGCTTTTTAGCTCCTCTTCACTTTCTGCCATAAGGGTGGTGTCATCTGCATATCTGAGGTTATTGATATTTCTCCCAGCAATCTTGATTCCAGTTTGTGTTTCTTCCAGTCCAGCGTTTCTCATGATGTACTCTGCATAGAAGTTAAATAAGCAGGGTGACAATATATAGCCTTGATGTACTCCTTTCCCAATTTGGAACCAGTCTGTTGTTCCATCTCCAGTTCTAACTGTTGCTTCCTGACCTGCATATAGGTTTCTCAAGAGGCAGGTTAGGTGGTCTGGTATTCCCATCTCTTTCAGAATTTTCCACAGTTGATTGTTATCCACATAGTCAAAGGCTTTGGCATAGTCAATAAAGCAGAAATAGACGTTTTTCTGGAACTCTCTTGCTTTTTCCATGATCCAGCGGATGTTGGAAATTTAATCTGTAGTTCCTCTGCCTTTTCTAAAACCAGCTTGAACATCAGGGAGTTCACAGTTCACATATTGCTGAAGCCTGGCTTGGAGAATTTTGAGCATTACTTTACTAGCATGTGAGATGAGTGCAACTGTGCGGTAGTTTGAGCATTCTTTTGCATTGCCTTTCTTTGGAATTGGAATGAAAACTGACCTTTTCCAGTCCCGTGGCCACCGCTGAGTTTTCCAAATTTGCTGGCATATTGAGTGCAGCGCTTTCACAGCATCATCTTTCAGGATTTGAAACAGCTCCACTGGAATTCCATCACCTCTACTAGCTTTGTTCGTAGTGATGTTTCTAAAGCCCGCTTGACTTCACTTTCCAAGAGGTCTGGCTCTAGATTAGTGATCACATCATCATGATTATCTGGGTCGTGAAGATCTTTTTTGTACAGTTCTTCCATGTATTCTTGCCACCTCTTCTTAATATCTTCTGCTTCTGTTAGGTCCATACCGTTTCTGTCCTTTATCGAGCCCATCTTTGCATGAAATGTTCCCTTCATATCTCTAATTTTCTTAAAGAGATCTCTAGTCTTTCCCATTCTGTTGTTTTCCTCTATTTCTTTGCATTGATTGCTGAAAAAGGTTTTCTTATCTCTTCTTGCTATTCTTTGGAACTCTGCATTCAGATGCTTATATCTTTCCTTTTCTCCTTTGCTTTTTGCTTCTCTTCTTTTCACAGCTATTTGTAAGGCCTCCCCAGACAGCCATTTTGCTTTTTTGCATTTCTTTTCCATGGGGATGGTCTTAATCCCTGTCTCCTATACAATGTCATGAACTTCATTTCATAGTTCATCAGGCACTCTATCTATCAGATCTAGGCCCTTAAATCTATTTCTCACTTCCACTGTATAATCATAAGGGATTTGATTTAGGTCATACCTGAATGGTCTAGCGGTTTTCCCTATTTTCTTCTATTTGAGTCTGAATTTGGTAATAAGGAGTTCATGATCTGAGCCACAGTCAGCTCCTGGTCTTGTTTTTGTTGACTGTATAGAGCTTCTCCATCTTTGCCTGCAAAGAATATAATCAATTTGATTTCGGCATTGACCATCTGGTGATGTCCATGTGTAGAGTCTTCTCTTGTGTTGTTGGAACAGGGTGTTTGCTATGACCAGTGCATTTTCTTGGCAAAACTCTATTAGTCTTTGCCCTACTTCAGTCCACAGTCCAAGGCCAAATTTGCCTGTTACTCCAGGTGTTTCTTGACTTCCTACTTTTGCATTCCAGTCCCCTATAATGAAAAGGACATCTTCTTGGGGTGTTAGTTCTAAAAGGTCTTGTAGGTCTTCATAAAACCAACTTCAGCTTCTTCAGCGTTACTGGTTGGGGCATAGACTTGGATAACTGTGATATTGAATGATTTGCCTTGGAGACGAACAGAGATCATTCTGTCGTTTTTGAGATTGCATCCAAGTACTGCATTTCGGACTCTTTTGTTGACCATGATGGCTAGTCCATTTCTTCTGAGGGATTCCTGCCCGCAGTAGTAGATATAATGGTCATCTGAGTTAAATTCACCCATTCCAGTCCATTTTAGTTCTCTGATTCCTAGAATGTCGATGTTCACCCTTGCCATCTCTTGTTTGACCACTTCCAATTTGCCTTGATTCATGGATCTGACATTCCAGGTTCCTATGCAATATTGCTCTTTACAGCATCGGATCTTGCTTCTATCACCAGTCACATCCACAACTGGGTATTGTTTTTGCTTTGGCTCCATCCCTTCATTCTTTCTGGAGTTATTTCTCCACTGATCTCCAGTAGCATATTGGGCACCTAATGACCTGGGGAGTTCCTCTTTTGGTATCCTATCATATTGCCTTTTCATACTGTTCATAGGGTTCTCAAGGCAAGAATACTGAAGTGGCTTGCCATTCCGTTCTCCAGTGGACCACATAGCACATAAGATTAGAGGATACAGAATTGAGGGTAGGGGATGCTACTTTAAGCAGGATGGTCAGTGAAGGTGTTTCTGAGGTAACATTTGAAGAGAGACCTGAGTGAAGTGGAAGAGTATGCAGATATCTGGAAGAGTCTTTCAGAGAGGCAAGATCATCACCCTTGGGTTGAGAAAGTTCCTCAAATGCTTGAGGAGTAATGATAGCAAGAAGGCAATGTTAAGAACATGGTTAGACAAGGGGGAGAATACCAGAAATTCTCCCATTTGCTTAAGATATGAGGTTGGAGAGACAACTAAAGACCAGATTACATGGCTCTGCTGGGCACTGGAAGGATTTGGTATTTGACTCTAAGTGTCTTGGGAAGCACTGGATGGCTGAGGGCAGGAAAGTGATATAGTGGGATTAACTCTGTAAAGTGGTCATTCTAAATGCTGTATGAGAGTGGAGATGGAAGCAAGGAGACCAGTTAAGAGGTTCTTGCAGCAGCCCAGACTAAAGGTGATGGCAGCCTGGCTGATGGAAGCCATGGAGGTGGTGAGATAGATTACAGGCAAGGGATGTGGAAGAGAGTCAAGATACTTTTTGCTCTAAGTAACTGAGTAAATGACGTTGTCATTTCTAGAGTTAAGGAAAGACTGAGGGGAAGAGCAGGTTTGGCAAGGGGTGGAGAGTGGAGAGGCTAAGGTTTCACTTTTGAATATTCAATTTGAGATGGCTTTCAGACATTCACATGGAGATACCAAGTAGGCAATTGGCCATGTAAGGGTGGTGTTCAGAAAAGCTGGGACTGGGCTTGTGAACTTGGGGATGGATGATATAAACTCCAGAAGGAAATGCCTCTTGTAACTCTGGTTTGTTCTTCATCTGCTCCACAGGGCATGACCTCAGGCCCCTTAGGGCAGATGGGCATCCACCAGATTGAGAATGACCTTGGAACTGAGACAGCATCAAAAGCCCCAGATCAGGGGCCAAAGCACCATGCAGCCTTCCTGTCCTGATGGATGGAAGAAGCAGGGGAAGTCCCCTTGCACCCTCCGCTTCAGGCTTTCCACATCTAAAATGACAATGATTTCAACCACTACTTGGTTCTCCTTCCAAAAAACAGAGATAAGATACTACACACATGATAGTGAAAAGAGTTGCCAACACCTGGAAGAACTCCATGACTGGAACCCAAGGGTAGGGAGATTTGTTTTGTACTGAGATGATCAAGTCCTTGAGGGGAGGCTCTGTCTTCTGACTGTCATCCTCATCCTCAACTACTGCTGCTGACTCTCTATCTATACTTGAAGAATGAATACTTCTTCATTCTAACCCACCAAGGGGAAGCTGACATGATGTATGGATAACCACAAACACATCTTAAGGCCTCCATTTCTGTCCCTCTCCTATGAGCTTTCCACTGCCTCTAGAGAGATCTTTCTAGAAAATCATGTCACTTTCTTTCTTAAACCCTTCCAATGATACCTCATGGCCTTAGAGGTAAAGTCTGAGCTTCTTAGCATGACTTATAAGACTCTACATGATCTGGCCCTTAGCTACCACTCCTACCTTATCTATTGTTGCTTTTAAAATTGTATACCACACTCCAGGTGTTAACCATTTCCCTACCTGGCTTTGGGGGAAGCATTCTTTTGTGTTGTATCTCCTTAGAATGACCCTCTCTGCCTCAACCACCTAGAGAACACCTTCTGATCCCTCAAAATGCCAGTTCAAGATTTTTCTTCTCTGTGAAGAATTTCTAGATCCCACTAAGTAAAAAATCTCTCCTTTGTCTGAACCAGTACCATGCTTAATTTCTCCATGACACACTATCACACCACATGGCCGTCATTCAGGAAAAAACCCACCTCTCTACTAAACTGTGGGCTCCTTTGGGAGAGCAACCTAAAAGGTTATCATCTCCCTGTTCTCTGAACGCGATCCAGACCTAGGCAAGAAGCAAAAATTTAATACATTTTGGCTAAATGAAGTAAACAGACGGGTTAGAATATCAGAGTCCAGAACAAAGCCTGTCTCTAGGAATAAAGCTGGAAGCTCAGTGAATATTAGAAAAACTCATGGTGAAAAGCAAATAATCCAATCAAAAAATGGGCAGAAGATCTGAGTGGATGTTTCTCCAAAGAAGACATACAGATAGCCAACAGGCACATGAAAAAATCTTCAACATCACTAATTATTAGAGAAAGACAAATCAAAACTACAATGAGGTATCACCTCACACCAGTGAGAATGGCCATCATCAAAAAGTCTACAAATAAATGCTGGAGAGGGTGTAGAGAAAGGGTAACCCTCTTACACTGTTGGTGGGAATGTAAATTGGTAACAGCCACTATGGAGAACAGTATGGAAGTTTCTTAAATAAACAGAGTTAGTATATGATCCTGCAATCCCACACCTAGGCATATGTCTGGAGAAAATTATAATTAAAGAAGATACGTGCAACCCTATGTTCATAGCACCACTATTTATAATAATCAAGGCATGAACACAATCTAATATTCATTGACAGAGGAATGGATAAAGAAAAGATGGTATATGTATAATGAACTATTACTCAGCAAAGTTAAAAATATTATTTTTTTCATGAAACCAAGAATTAAAAAATGCCATTTGCAGCAATATGAATGGACCTAGAGATTATCATACTAAGTGAGGTCAGACAGAAAAATACAAATATCATATGATTTTGCTAGTATGTAGAATCTTAAAAAAGATATTAATGAACTTATTTACAAAACAGAAATAAATCCACTGACTTATTGTTACCAAAGGAGAGGGGAGGGATAAATTAAGAGTTTGGGATTAACATATATACACCACTATACGTAGAATTTGTAAATCACAAGGACCTTCTGTACAGCACAGGGAACTATACTCAATATTTTGTAATAACCTGTAAGGGAAAAGAATCTGAAAAAGAATATATTTTATACATATATAAAATATATTATATATCTATATAGGTACACATCCAGTCCATGGGGTTGCAAAGACTTGGACACGATTGAGCGACTGAACTGAACATGTATATACATACATGTAAAACTGAATCATTTTGCTGTACATCTGAAACTAACACAACATTGTCAATCTAATATACTTCAATTTAAAAAGAAAACCAACAACAAAAACTCAAGGTCATCCAGCTGAAGTTAACAAGATGCGTGCTGGGGCTTGGTGGCATCATGCCTGTCAGGAGCATGAATTAGTTTGAACCAATATCAGGCTGTCATGAACTCTATTTGCCTGAGTAATAATAATTTGCATGCCTCTCTTACAGAGGGCTTCCTTAGGCTCATATTTGAGTTCCCATGGGCTTTTGAAGAGGGCTGGACTTAGCCATAGAGAGGGGGCTCAACCTTAGCCAATCCTACCATGGTCTCTGATTCGCAGGATCCCTGAAAGGCACATGGCCCAGCCTCCATGCGGGTAGCACACCGGATGTCCTCAGAGTGTATTTGCGTGACCCCAAGGTCTGTGACTACCATACTGGGTACAAGGATGATGCAGCCCTGCTGACCCTGAGTGATCTTAACCTGGTGAGGCTGCAACAGAGCCCAACGGGTCTACCTGCAGTCAGACTGGATGGCTGGCAACACTAACAGAATGCCCATGACCCTGAGACACATCATTTGCTGGAGCAATGTTCTTACCTGGCCCTTCACTCCTGACTCTTTGAAAAAGAGGCACTGCCTGTTACCCGGGGTAGAAACAGGGTAGGTGGATCAGGGTGATGAGCATTCCTGCTCATGCTGGCAAGTTTCTGACCAGGATCTTGTAATCGTCTGTGACCTACCTGAATCAGATGAGCTGCACTTTCTGGGCTGCCGTACCGAAGGTCATGCCCGTTGATGGCTAACACACGGTCATTCTCCTCCAGCTGGCCGTGTCTGTCTGCCACGCCACCGTCCAGCACGTTGAAAATAAACACCCCAGGTTCATCCACCTTGCGCACCAGTTTTATTCCAAGCTGTTCCTCTGGGCTGCTTTTGTTGAGGATCACGTGGAAACTGTCATCCCAGGGCGCGTAGGTATCCAGGGGCTGTCCGTCGGTCCTGCTCCGGAACTTCCGCTCCCGAAGCACGGTCAACCGCAGCACCTGGCATGGCTGCCGCAGGAGGCGCAGGGCGTAGTTGTGCCGGACATTGCTGATATCCATCCCGTTGACCTGGAGGAAGGGGACCTCGAATCTGGAGCCACTGAGCCATCAGCTCCACCTGCCACAATCCTGCCTAAAAGGCCCTGCCTGCACACCCACCAGGGCCCTTCCTAAAGGACCACTCTGCTCTGTCCCCTTCTTCTCTGTCCAAATGCCCAAATACCCCCATCTTCCAAGAGGACTTGTAACCCAGCTTTCTTCCACTGTTACCTGCACACCTTTTCAACTCTCTGCCTCAGCAGACAGAATCTTTTCTCAGCCCTGTCCTTACATAGGCCCTCAAGTTTAATTATATGGTCCTAACCCTCATTGCTGTTGCTTGCTAAACTTATTTTTTGGCTGAGGGAGGAAGGAAAAGGAAGAAAAAGTGGGAGAAGGCCAAAGAAGAAAAGAAAATTTTTGATTAATGATTATGTTAAAGTGCTATTTAAAGAAAACTGAGCTGAAATTTCCTTTCCAAACATCTCCAAATGAATTTTTCTCCCTAGGTCACCTGTACTGGAATTTCTAGGCTTCACAGGTATGTGTGTATGTGTGTGTGTGTGTGTGTGTGTGTGTGTTTGTGTGTGTGTGACATAGAGAATGTATGTGTACATACATGTATTTGTGTTTTGGCAAGTGTGTGAATGTGTGTGACAGTGTGTACATCTGTGAAGTCCCCAGGCAGTCTCCTACAAGGTCTTTTGCCCATGTTCTCAATAAAAGAGAAAAAAAATCTCTGTACTATTTCAAATGAACTGATGTAAATGGAAGCTTTTAGGCTCTTTTACTGAAAGGCTGGGTCCCTTTATTAAACTGCTTAAATGTCCTCCAGCTTGGCCCACTCATTTGTGCCTCACTAATAACCTGTGGGACTGATGCTGTGTGGGGCTTTCTGGTTTTAATTACTCTAGGCAGACCCAGCCTCAAGGCTTCGGCCCCCAGTGGTGGTCACTGCTTGGGAAGAAAATAATTTCACAGCAGCACTGCACTGTTCTTAAGGAAGGAGGCCCCACAGAAGAGAAACAACCTTCTTGAATTTCTATGGTTTGGGAAGATTTCTCGCACTCGGCAGCCAACTGTTAGAAGAGTCACGGAGTGAGATTTTCCCGGGCCTGCCTGCCGCGTGCAATTGCCCGTCCTCTGCTGCATCTCCAGGGATGCAGGGAGGCTCCTTCGTGCGTGGACAAGGTTCAGAACCTTTGTTCAAGCGCAGGTGAGCTCAAAGGCCTTTCTCTGCTCTGTCACCTTATCCCATGTCCAGCTTTCCCCATCGCACCCAGGCCAAGAGAAAGTCAGGGTCGCCTGCTAAACAGTCTTGGCAGCTTTTTTGCTTGCAAGTGCCAGCTGAAGGCCACAAGAATCAAAATGTTTTCCTTATGCAACCCTCCCAGGCAGCACAGCTTCCATAGAACTGGAGGGAAGCCATGTAGAGTGTTGCTAATTGCATGGCCAATCGTCCCCTGAGGTTGACGGGCCCTGCCTCGTACTCCATCTCGGAGGCCAGTGGGAATATCAGTGTTTCTACAATAACTGCTTCAAATTCTTTCTCCTCTTATTCCAAAAAATAAGAATTTCTTTGCCAGAGAAATAGCACATAATGTGTTAGGAGCTGGCCTGTCAGCAACCCAGAAGGGATAGGATGAAACTGTCATCTGAGGGTCAGACAGGAAATATATGACCAAGGGAGGGATTTTTCCTTATCACTTTTGGCACATGTTAGACTTCTGATGAACAACTCTTCCTTTGTCCTTTCTCTTCATCTGAAAATTCTTCCCGAGCATCCTTACCCTCGGCCAAGCCACAGAGGACAGTAATGCCCAAGGCGTTCTGTTCCACCACCTGTCTTCCCTGGAATGTCTGTGGGTTGGCTGAATAGCTTAGGGATTTTTTTTTTTTCTTTGCTGAAGGGTCATTAAGCTATAGGAAATTTACTTTAGGGGAGTGTGTGAATGTGAGTGATTAGATAAAATACAAAATGTTCCAGTAATCTGTTTTAAAAACAACTTAATATGCTACAGTTTTATATTGTTTTATGTTATTGTTACTTAAAGTAGGAGAAAGGGGTAGGAGAGGAAGAATGAGGAGGGAGAAGAAGGAAGAGAGAAGACTGAAGAGGTAGAGAAAGTTAGGGGAGGGGAAGACAGGAGAAGAGGAAGGAGGAGGACAGAGACAAAATGATATAGAGATAGTATTTATACAGAGAGAGAAAGAGGTCAGAAGAACAAGACAGAAGGGTTAGGGACCTACTGAAAATTACTAATCTTGTATGAAGAGTCATATCAACCTAATAACTATGGAAAGTGACTCTTCCACATTTATGTTAGTGTTTTACTTATTTGTCCAACCACTCACCCATCATAACCCTAGCCCATGCATCCAATGATTTGCTCAGAAGTGACTCTTATTAAGCCCATTTTCATGGCTCCACAGCCACAGTCTCTACCTTTAGGATGATGTCTCCTGGCAGGAGCCGGCCATCTCTGGCTATCACCCCATCACGATAAATGTGCTGGACAATGATATGGACCAGAGGAGTTTCACTGCCTCCCACAAGCCTAATGGAGAGGTTTTCATTGGGATCCGTTCGATTGATCTTGATGCTGGTAATTTCACCATCTGGAATCAGGTGATACAACCTTGGAAAGACTAAAATGGACAAAGACAGTATTTATTTAAGACACCCACCAACGACCATTTCCAACCACTTCTCTTCTTGCCAGGCTTTTGGTTCCAGCCAAACTAAACTATTCATCATTCTTTGTACATGTTTTCCATCTTCCTGCCTCTGAGCCAGCATAAGTTTCTCTGCCTGGAATGTTTTCCATCCTAGGCCTAAACCCAATTTTTCCTTCAAGGCCTGCATGAAATGATCCCTTCCAATTAAACTCTGCCCTCCTCCCGCCTCCCCTACTCTCTCTCAGCTTCCTATTTCCCACAAAGCTGTATTTCTCAGGGCACTGAGCCTTCTATTACTATTATTATTACTCATGGCCATTTCTTATACCCATCACTGGACTCTAAGATCCCTGTTTCTTAGGTCTGTGCACAGATCTCTGTACACAGAAGACTTTGTCCCATGTTTATTGAGTGAAGAGGAATGAATGAACAGTCATTATGGAATAGACCACAGTTTGCTCACTTACTTATCAAGGGGAAAAAACAGAACAAACCTGTTCTGCTCTTTCTGATTATTTTGAAGGTTTCCTCCTGGGAGGCCCTGTCTTTCAGTCTCACTGAAAAGCAGGCTCTCTCCCCATCCCTGCTGTCAGTGAAGAGAAGTCAAATGGCCTAATTCACAATCAGGAAAAGCACCCGGGCCCAGCTGGCGGTGTCAAGGGGTTCGTCCCTGATCCGCTTGCGTTGCTGAATTCAGAGCGAGAAGGAGGTTCAGAGATCTAGGCTGGGGTTTCCAAACCTTACATTTTCAGTGAGGACCCTTACCCTGGGAAGTTTTTCACAGGTTCCTCTGTCCCCATCCCCTGAGCCCACACACAGAAGACCATTTCAGGCTTTGCAGTTTGACAACCGTCAGTTCAGTCCAGTTCAGTCGCTCATTCGTGTCCAACTCTTCGTCCCCTTCTCTTCCTGCCCTCAATCTTTCCCAGCATCAGGGAAAAGAGTCAGCTCTTCGCATCAGGTGGCCAAAGTATTGGAGTTTCAGCTTCAACATCAGTCCTTCCAATGAACACCAAAGACTGATCTCCTTTAGGATGGACTGGTTGGATCTCCTTGCAGTCCAAAGGACTCTCAAGAGTCTTCTCCAACACCACACTTCAAAAGCATCAATTCTTCAGCGCTCAGCTTTCTTCACAGTCCAGCTCTCACATCCACACATGACCACTGGAAAAACCATAGCCTTGACTAGACAGAACTTTGTTGACAAAGTAATGTCTCTGCTTTTTAATATGCTATCTAGGTTGGTCATAACTTTCCTCCCAAGAAGTAAGCGTCTTTTAATTTCATGGCTGCAATCACCATCTGCAGTGATTTTGGAGCCCCCAAATAAAGTCAGCCACAGTCAAACCTTTATTTCACAAGTGAGGATGCGTGAGCTGGGAGAATGGAAGTGACATGACCAGCTAGAGGTGGTAGTTTAGTGGTGGTCTCCAGAACCGGGTCAGAACCTGGGGCTCCTGCTAGGCTCCCTCCTTCACAGCTGGCAACAGGCCCACAGGGGACTTGCTCTGTAGACACACACTCTCTTGAGCCAGCAGTGCCAACTGGTGTGGTTCTCCACCTCGGTGGAATAGAAGGGTACAGAGGCAACACCAGCTGGCCACACAACATCTAGCATGACAGGAGCCGCAGCTCTTCCCCAGATGCTGGAGGCTCGAGTCTGGACATTGAAGGTGGGGTTCCTTTTGTCTCCTGTAGCTGCTGACAGCAGCCGTTGCCCTAAGATTCTTCCTTAATTATATCACTGGGAAAGATCAAAACTGCAGGCCTGGTTCTACATAAAACACTTTTTGTGACTATTTTCAAAACCCATGACCTTAGTCCATTTTCCCTAATGAACTCCAAATTCATTAACAAGTACTCAACTCTCTAGGAATGATACAGAAAGAATTAAAATTATTTCTAAGTATTACAGAACATGATAAACAAAGAAATTTAGTGGCCAGAGGAAGCCGGGTTGTAAATGTGGGCCCTTGACTGCCGTTGGGATGTGATTTAATGTAAGCAATTGGGCTTTGTTGTGAGGCTGTGGGCAGCAGTCTTCATCTGTCAGTTCCTGGTACTAACAGTGCTTGAGTGATCAAGTTCAATTAATGTTTAAACTGCTTTGATTACCTTAAGTAGGCGCTACCCACAAGTATTTGTTGGAACAGGTCTGGTGACAAGGGAATGGAAGTTTTTTTAAAAAATCATTTTGAGCTAAGAAAGATTTGGAAATAATCATCAAAGCTGCTGATTTTTGCTCTTCTCCCCCTCCCTTTCTACGCTTTCTCCCAACAGAGTTACAAAAACCATGCTCCCAAATCTAAACCAGTCAATGCTGTTTGTTTTGATAGTCTGAAAGGACATACTCAGTCACAGTTGAAAATGTTAATTACAGCCATGATAATGAGACCTTCAAGAATTAATGAAATTTTTAATTCCCACTTGGTACTGGTCTGAAAAGAAACAGTTGTCCAATATTTTGTCCTTACTTAAGGACCAAGGAATATAGTATCATTTACCAAAAAGACGCTTACTCCTTGGAAGAAAAGTTATGACCAACCTAGATAGCATATTCAAAAGCAGAGACATTACTTTGCCGAATAACATCCGTCTAGTCAAGGCTATGGTTTTTCCTGTGGTCATGTATGGATGTGAGAGTTGGACTGTGAAGAAGGCTGAGCGCTGAAGAATTGATGCTTTTAAACTGTGGTGTTGGAGAAGACTCTTGAGAGTCCCTTGGACTGCAAGGAGATCCAACCAGTTCATTCTGAAGGAGATCAACCCTGGGATTTCTTTGGAAGGAATGATGCTGAAGCTGAAACTTCAGTACTTTGGCCACCTCATGCGAAGAGTTGACTCATTGGAAAAGACTCTGATGCTGGGAGGGATTGGGGGCAGGAGGAGAAGGGGACGACCGTGGATGAGATGGCTGGATGGCATCACGGACTCAATGGACATGAGTCTGAGTGAACTCCGGGAGATGGTGATGGACAGGGAGGCCTGGCGTGCTGCGATTCATGGGGTCGCAAAGAGTCGGACATGACTGAGTGACTGAACTGAACTGAACTGAACTGAACCAAGTGTTTATTATATGCTGACCATTCAGCTAAGCAATTTGCATGATATTTTTGTTTGTTTAGTCCTCACAATAGATTAAGATTGGAACTACGTTATTATTATCCTTTTTTTTTTAGATGATGAGACACTAAAGCTTAGAGGAGTCAAGTAAACCATCCAGGTCATATGGCTGATAAAAATTAAAGCCAATCTCTTTAGTGATATGAAAAGGATGCACAAACCATGGAAGTTCACCACAGTAACCACGGGTTACTGAAGCAATGAGACCCTAAGGTCATTTTTGAAATCTCTGTTACCTCACAAATCCTGTACCAGCCTCACTGAGTCTTAATCCCTCCCCCATTGTGAAGTAATAGGTCCTGGAGCAGAAAAGGAAATTTCCTTCTCTCCCATGCAAGCCCCTGCACACATAATGTAGCTGCAATCTTCATCTTTGTGAAATAAAGTTTTGATTCTGTTATAACTTGATGCAAAAGCATTCAGGTATATTCACTGCCCCAAGTCAAGACTCCTAAATGGCCTCCAGGACACTTCTAATCCAGCTTTATCCTCATCTTCCCCTACTTCCCAACACACAGTCAAGATCCCAGTGCTCATCCAGGTCATAACTGCCCCTTAAACACAGACTACACTGTCCCATTGGGAAGTGGTGTGTCTCTTCTGGTGGCCCCCATTTTCATTTATTTATATCTCACTCTTCATGGTATTTTCTTTTCTTTTAATCTTGAATGAACCCCTTGGAGCCAGGAACTAGATTTTATAATCTTTATATAAAAGTCCTCTGTGTGTCCTAAGTTGCTTCAGTTGTGTCTGACTCTTTGTGAATCTATGGACTGTAGCCTGCCAGGCACCTCTGTCCATGGGATTCCCGAGGCAACAATACCAGAGTGGGTTGCCATTTCCTTCTCCAGGGGATCTTCCTGACCCAGGGATTGAAGCTGTATTTCCTGTGTCTCCTGCATTGGCAGGCAGTTTCTTATATAAAATCACTGAGCCTAAATATATAAACAGCTCATGCAACTCTATCAAAAAAACCAAATAACCTGATTTAAAAAGGGAAGAAGATACAGATAGGTATTTTTCTAAAGAATACATACAGCTGGCCAACAGGCATATGAAAAGATGCTCAACATTGTTGATCACCTCACACCTGTCAGAATGGCTATCATCAAAAATTCTTCAAATAACAAATGTTGGTGAGGATGAAGAGAAAAGGGAACAGCGGTACACTGTTGGTGGGAATGTAAACTGATGCAGCCACTATAGAAAACAGTATGGCAGCTTTCAAACAACTAAAAATAGAACTATCATATGATCCAGCAATTCCATTTCTGGGTATACATCCAAAGAAAACAGAAACATTAATATGAAAAGATACATGGGCTCCAATGTTCATAACCAAGAAGTGGAAGCAACCTAAGTGTCCATCAACAGATGAATAAAGATGTGGTATGTATACAATGGAATACTACTCAGCCATAAAAAAGAATGAAGTTCTGCTATTTGCAACAGTGTAGATGGACCTGAGCATTTTATGCTAAGTAAAATAAGTCAGATAGAAAAATACAAATACTTTATGTTATCACTTCCGTGTGGAATCTAGAAAATAAAAACAAATAAAAAAACAGATTCACATATGTAGAGATCAAACTAGTAGATACCCAGTGGGGAGAGGAAAAAGAAGAGGGACACAACAGGGGAAAAGGTATAAACTGCTTATGCAAAATAAGCAAGCAATAAGGAAACATTGTACAGTACAGTGAATATAGCCAATATTTTATAATAACTTTAAATTGAGTATAATCTATAAAAATAATGAATCACTATGTTGTACATCTAAAACTAATACGATATTGTAAATCAACTATATTTTAATTTTAAAAAAGCACAAAGCTTAGGCCAATGTCCTACACATAGTAATCTCTTATTTTTAAAAGTTTCTGCAATAAACATGCAAATCAGTCTTATTCAGGGAAGAGAAAACTTTATGTGGAATGGAATTAAGGAGGCTTTTGCTTTTGAACTGTGGTGTTGGAGAAGACTCTTGAGAGTCTCTTGGACTGCAAGGAGATCCAACCAGTCCATTCTAAAGGAGATCAGTTCTGGGATTTCTTTGGAGGAAATGATGCTGAAGCTGAAACTCCAGTACTTTGGCCACCTGTTGCGAAGAGTTGACTCACTGGAAAAGACTCTGATGCTGGGAGGGATTGGGGGCAGGAGGAGAAGGGGACGACAGAGGATGAGATGGCTGGATGGCATCTCATCAATGGGCGTGAGTCTGAGTGAACTCTGGGAGTTGGTGATGGACAGGGAGGCCTGGCGTGCTGCAATTCATGGGGTCGCAAAGAGTCGGGCACAACTGAGCGACTGAACTGAACTGAACTGAATAAGGAGGAAGACTGGCAGAAATGAAGTTATGATCCTTTTATTCATTGCAGAAACATTCGGTGAAAACTATTATAGACTAGATACTGTGCTTGGCCTTGAGAACACAAAGACTTAGATAAAGAACCCCTGCCCTCACTGGTAGAGTTACAATAAAAGATGACACTGCTATAACAGAGGTACAGGTGCTTTGAGAACACAAAGGAGAGAGGACTGGGGGAGTCAAGGAGGGCTCCCAGGAGGAGGCAAAGCCTAAAGAGAAATTAGGATGCCAGCTGAAGGCAAGTGAGAGCACAGGTTGGACAGCAACATGTAAGTGAGAGACAGTATTTACACGATGGCAGACTCCAGTGTTCTTGCCTGGAGAATCCCACGGACGGGGAGCCTGGTGGGCTGCCGTCTATGGGGTCGCACAGAGTCGGACACGACTGAAGCGACTTAGCAGCAGCAGCAGTGAGAGTAGTGAGCATGTAGTATAGGTACAGGGTAAGAGGTAAGAAGGGGCTTATACAACTGCTCAAAGTTCTCTGAGAACATGATAAAGACAGAGGTTTGGGGTTTAGCCCCCAGCCTTGACGGGGCTTCCCTGGTGGCTCAGATGGAAAAGAATCTGCCTGCAATGCAGGAGACCCAGGTTTGATCCCTGGGTTGGGAAGATCCTATGGAGAAGGGAATGGCAACCCACTCCAGTATTCTTGCCTGGAGAATTCCATGGACAGAGGAGCCTGGGGGGCTACAGTCCATGGGGTCTCAAAGAGTTGGACATGACTGAGCAACTAACACTTTCACTTTCTTTCACTCCCCAACCTTGAAGGAGCAGAGGGTACTTTAATCCAGGGAGTAAATGAGTGGGCTCTGGAGCCAGAGGACACAAATTAAAATCCCAGGACCGCCATTTTCCAGCTGGGTGACTTTGGGCTAGTTACCCAGTCTCTCAAAACCTTGGTTTCTTCTTCTGTAAACTGGGAATCAGAATCCCCATATCTTATCATTGTGACCTTTAAATGCCTTAGAGCACTACCTGGCACCCAGGAAAGCTCAAAAGCATTCTTTTAGTTATTATTATTACCGCTGTGAAGTTCTAATGTAAGATGAAAATAAAAGGACAGAACAGTATTTTCTCAGGTCCATTTATATTGAAAAAAAGATATAGAATCTAAGATCCAGAAACTTTATTTGCGTGAATTTTAGAGCCACATTACTTGGATTCCAAGTTCAGAAGGGGCAAACTAAGTAATTGCCTGGTACCTCATTTTCCTCATCTATAAAACAGGGATGATAATTGTAGCTCCCTCACAGAGTTGTTGAGGAGTACATGAATTAATACATAGAAAACCCTCAGAATCACACATCACACAAGGTGGTGATAAGAATATTCATGTGGCATTTCCTATGTGCTGGCATTGTTCTAATTGCTCTTCACTTAACTATATTATTCTTTATATACACTAAGCTAAGACCTGAAGGTAAGGGTTCCAAAATCTTTTCCCTCAGTCTATGTAAAAAGAGAACAATAGGGACTTTCCTAATGGTCCAGTTGTTGGGAATCTGCCTTCCAATGCAAGGGATATGGGTTTGAGCCCTGGTTCGGGAACTAAGATCCATGCCAAACTAGAGAAGCCGGTGAGCCGAAACAAGCACCCAATGTAGCCAGAAAAAAAAAAAAGGTGGGGGGAAAGTAATTTTTGCCTTTGGTTACTTATATAAGAAGTAGGGTAATCAAGGTAAAAAATATTTATGCCCTTAGGAAGAGAGGTGTCGTAGAAAGTGAGAGCTAGTCCTGTTGTCATCACCCCCGGCGTCATTCTGGAAGCCCAGGCCATGCCCAGCCTCATGGGGAAGCAACTTACCATCAAGGACAGTGTTGTTTTCAGAATCCTCTCGTCCCTGGTCAGCTTGGCTGACAACGGTACTTCCACTCTTTGTCCTTCGGAGAACACTCAAGGCTCGGTTTATTTTTTTAAAGGATCTGCTTCTGATGGTGGATCGCTCAAAGGGCCGTGCTGAAGACAAGAGAGAAAAAGGTCTTTTTAATGGACACGGCTGGCAAGATACACAACAGAACGCAACGGTGATTACTTCGAGGTGGCAGGATGATACAATTTGCTTATCTGTATTCTCAGTTTTCTACAATGAAATATGGACGGTTTATTTAAAATCTGCTTGTCTTTTTTTCCTAGGCTGGATGGACTATAACAGCACTTTTCTCGAGTTTCCTGGGCAGGAAGGTATGGACGCTGCGGGAGTGATGAATCACTAGGTCTAACTTCAACTCCTTTCACCAAGTCAGATTACACACGTTTCTAATGATCTCAAGTCCTCGTGGTTTCATTTCACTTTGGAGAACTGGATGTTGGGTTGTGGCCAAAACTACCAGAACAATTTCCTCTTAAACAAAACATTTCTAGGACTTTCCACAGTGACCGTTTCACAGAGGGCAGTCCCAAGGCAGAAGAGCCCATTCCCGGACAACCACCCATTTGACTCACCCCTTGTTCGGTTGCTCCGGCCAGAGTCCAGGGGGCTATTTGGCTGACCATCCTCTGCTGTGGACACGTAGGCAGGGTTGTCTAGGCCAGGCTCATCTGTCATTAAGGAGACGGTGGGAACTGTGGAAATCTCTGGGGACAGTGCTGTTGCTGTGAGGCTGGTGCTGCCATCTGGACAGCCATCCTGAGAGCGCCTCTTCCTGTCTTTAGTGAGGCCGTAGTGGGAGGCACCTTTGCAGCTGTAACAAAGCCAGAAGGAGGTCAGAGAAAGCTTTGCACATCGCTCAGCTGGGCCTCTTCCAGTGCACGTGCTTGCTGCCCTCGGAAATTGATTTGCTCGCCCCTGGTTCCCCTCTCTTTTCACATGGAGGTAAGTCAATATACACTTGCCAATCAAACAAACGAATGACTTGAGAGAACAGCTTTTAAAATTCGTTTATTGCATTTTATTAAAACACTCTCTATCCTGGTGCCTGAAATGCAAACTGTGAGAGTTGTCATGGGGTCACAAAGACTAGGGCTTGAGGCTGGCTATCTTCAACTATTTGGACATGGTAATTCTTTCTTTCTGGTGTTTATCTTGACCATGAAAGCCCTTAGTCACCCTCTCAGTCCTTTCTTTCGGGTTTAGTTTCCCAAACCACTGAACATAAATACAAAACTCCTCCCAGATTCCATATTTAACTGTCCATGGAAATAGAATCGCCCGCATTACAAAGCCACAGGAGTTTGCTCAGCACCATGGTTCTCTAGAGGCCGGCTTGCTGGCTTCCAGTCCCCTGCCTTGGGGCTGGTCTCAGAGTGGCCAGGACCTCTGAGGGACTGGAGACTGGGGGCTCCCATGCACTAAAAACGTGCCTGTCTCCTAACATTGGGAGTGTAAAACGACATTCACAGTCTTTAAAAAAATAGGTCTATATCCATTCACCCTCCACGTTAAAGAGCAAGCCTAAGAGTCGGGAGACCAAGGTTTGAATTTATCTAAGTCCACATTTTTGCTGTGAATGCCCTTCCATTGTCACTAGGCAAGTCATCTGAGCTCTTAGGTAGGTTTCGATCAGAAAATGCTGATGATTTCACTTTCATTGTTGTGAGGATGTAGCCACAGACAGCCACACCAGCTTCCCAGCGGTTATGAGGGCAGAAACTGAATGGGCGAGTCCCTTTAAGAAGTGACTATTTGCATATAATGGATGTTAATTTCTAAATTATTTTCACCAACTCATTACAGAAAACTGGATATGGTTGAGCTATTTTAGATAACACTTTGAGAACCTATTTGGAGTGATGTTTCTGAATAGAATCAAAAGCAGCCTGCAGTTGATACGCCCATGACTGATACGGCCTGAGAGAGCCATAGAGCTGGTGGATAGAAGGGCCTCTGTCTGGATGGAAATCTTTGCTCTGAAATTTACCTAGCTGTATCATCTGGGAAAATTTTGTTAACGTGGTTAAACTTTCTAATCTGCACATACATCTTGGGTTGCTGTGAAGTCTGCTAGATATTAGGTCTTGGCAAGAGTTTAGTATCTTGCCAGATATATGGAAAATTCTCAACAGATTGTAGCCACTTCCATAATTGAACCATCTAAGTTGCCTGTTACATCACATTAACTTCTTTGAGATTAGAGTGCATGGGGGATGGATGGGGTCCCAAAACTTCAGTTGCCAAGCCGCAGTCATGACGCAAATGCCCTTGTCCAAGCATGGCAAACATGGTAAAAGGTGCCCAGCCTGTCCCTTCCATTGAGTTGCATCTACTCTTGGTACTAGGCCAAGTTTAAATGCTGTTCATTGTCTTAGAAAAGATTACATTACAATTAAGCATTGAAACGAAAAGTAACTGTATAAATAGAAACTCTCAAAAACAGAGCAGTGTCATGTAAATTTGACATTGGCGAAGTAAATATTTGTCATTAGAAGGACAGCAGTTTCCGATTTTCTTATGAAGAGACAAGCAGACGCTTTATTTGCTTAGAGAGATACCACCAAGGAGATGAAAAGTGGTGTCACATTTTGTGATTGAAATTATCCAAAAGAATGGGACTCTTTCATGCCAAACAATACAACTAGAGGGCAGGAGAGGTCTGAATGGAATTTGTCTGAATGGATTTTGAAGTCTGATCTAACCAACTCATGTATTGCAAGGATATCTTTAACAGTGTTTTGCAATGATTTAACCAGTGACAGTTTTTAAAATTTTCTTGTTGGTTCATAAAACATGATGCTTCTTATAATCAATGATGATGATTTTATGTGGTTTTAATATTAGTCGAAAAGGACTGATTATACAACCCTACCTACATCTTTATCTTATAGAAGATGAAATGGGACTCTAGCTTCTCATACTAGTCTTTCTCTCCCTGAAAGAGTATAAGCTTCTTGCTTGAACTGGTGAGATTTTACTGTTCTGATGAGCTACTTTGGCTTTGAATCATTCTGCTTAAAAATAGCAAAGTGGTTGATATGAGAAGCTCAAAAATTGGAAGAAACATTGTGTGATGGAAAAAATAAAAGCCAGCATGCAGTTGAGCAGCTCCAAAGTCATAAACACATGAGTGGAACACTTCTCTGTAAGCCAGCAGTCTCAGACTAGCGACACATGGGAAGGAAGTTCCTAGGCTATTTTGTTGGACTAGAAACAGTCTTTCTTTTCTTGGGGCAGCCATGCTTTTCACCATGTGCCCTGCCAGAGCAGGAAATGAATCTTCCAATTGGACAAATGACCGGCAAAGGCACAAGCCATGGCCTTCTGAGGGGATGGACCACGTCCCAGGGGAAAAAAGTAGCATCTTGTTCTGCTGCCACATCTGTGAGAAGGAGTAAGGTATTTAAAGATCTCTGAATGCCAAGCCTATGCCATTAAGAAACCATTTCTGTTTCAGATCCTTGGGGTTCCAAAGACACATTTTAGTCCAGGAAAGGAAAACATCATAAAATGGCTAAGATCACTCCCCTCTGGCCTCGTACCTCAGCTATCCTTACAATAGCCAGGGAGGGTAGATTTAAACATTCAGACTCATAAGCTTTGTGTGAAAAAGGTTCTGCTAAAGTGACTAATACTTGGTAATGTTGCTTGTTTCAGCTTCTTGGATGAGCTTGAATCTAAGGCACAGCGTGATCTATGAAGGTAGCAGCTTGTACTTACTAATTATCTCTTTCGTGTTGACTGATCCTGGGGCCTCTTGATTTACAGGCACAAGTGAGGGGAGGAGGGGGAAAGAGCTGATTAGCCTTGGCCAATACAAGAACATATGCTGAACCCTGGGTTGTGTTCAAAGCAAACAGGATATTTATTCTCCCTTTAGTTATCCTGAGTACTCTCAGGTGGTGATGGGTGACAGCCATGAACTTGAAGGATGAACACAAGGAACGTGGTAAACCATTTTTCAACCACTTTGGATATGCCATCTGTTAAAGTAGCTCTGAAGATCAGTTTTGTTAATAACAGAGTTGAGATCCTGAGCTCCTGTATCAAAGTGAGCGGAGGCAAATCTGTCTTAATATAAAAATGCTGACACTGGGGGCATGTGCCATGGAATTTTTGTCTTTTCTGCAAGGGAGAGGCGAAAGTAAGAAGAGAAAATGAACCTCTTCTTGCAAAAATTCCTGAGTCCGTGAGTTCACTGCTAATGGGGGTTGACTGCAAGCAGGTTGGACCTCTGGTGTACTTTACAGAGGTTCTGATGGGATCAGAGCTCAGCACAAGTTGGTTTGCAGGGGAGGACTCCTTTCTGATGATAGAATAAGAGGTCCTTGAGAAATCAAGCCTCAATACACTCATTATAACAGTCTGGGTAACTATACCACCTCTCTTTGATGCTTCAACTTCCCTCACATTCTTTCTCAGTTCACTTCTGAATTAGGTAAACACTGAATCTGCCCTCAAATTGAGTTCATTAATTGCTCAGTCTGCTCTTACTTTAAACCAGGGCTCGCAAACTCATACGCTAATCAGGCCAGGGGGTGGGGGGAGAGGGGGGAGGTGGTTGCGGTGATCAGTGCTATTCCATTTGAAAAGTGCAACAGGCAGCCCTACAGACCTCCTGAGTGTTGCCTCAAGAACAATTAGAGCAATTAGTCAAGAAATGAAAGTTGCCAGATTGGAAAGGAAAAGGGGAACTGTCACTGTTTGCAATGCCATATTATATATAGAAACCTTCAAAGACTCAAAAAAAAAAAAAAAAAAAACCTCACTACAATTTTCCTGAATGAATTCAGCAAAGTTGCAGGATATAAAGTCAACACAGAAATGTTTGTTGCATTTCTATACAAAATCAACACAGAAATATTTGTTGCATTTCTATACATTAACAAAGAACTATCAGAAAAGGAATTTTTTAAAAAATCCCACTTACAATTGCATGAAAAATATCTAGGGATTTGACCAAGGAAGCAAAAGATCTGTACACTGAAAACTGTAAGACATTGATAAAAGAAATTAAGATGACACAAATAAATGGAAAGATATTGTGTGCTCATGGATTGGAAAATATTGTTAAAATGTCCATGCTACACAAATCAATCTACAGATTCAGTGTAATTCTTATCAAAATTCCAATGGTGTTTTTCACAGTAATAAAACAAACATTCCTAGAATTTGTGTAGAACCACAAAAGATCTCAAATAGACAAAGCAATCTTTAGAATGAAGAGCAAAGTTGGAGGCATCATGCTCCTTGAAATCAATTTATATTACAAAGCTATAATAGTCAAAATAGTATGATATTGGCAAAAAACCCAGATGTAGATTGCTGGAACAGAATAGAGAGTCAAGAAATAAACCCACACACAGATGGTCAATTAATTTATGACAAAGGAGTAAAGGCTATATGATGGGGAAGGGACAGTCTCTTTGGTGAAAGAATGAAACTGGACCCCTATCTTACGCTACACACCAAAGTTAACTCAAATGGGTTACAGACAAATGTATGAACTGATATCATAAACCTCCTAAAAGAAAACAGATGATAAGCTCTTTGATATTGGTCTTGGAGATGATTGTTTGAATCTGAGACTAAAAGCAGAAAAAGCAAAAATAAACAGATAAACTAAAAAGATTTTCCACAACAAAGTAAACCATCAACAAAATAAGACAACTACTAAATGGAAAAAAATATTTGCAAATGATATCTCATAAGAAATTAACATCCAAAATATAACAAGAATCTACACAGCTCAATAGCAAAAAAAAAAAAAAAAAACCCAAAATATTTAAAAAACAGGAAGATCTGAAGAGACATTTTTCCACACAAGACACACAGGTGACCGATAGGTACATGAAAAGATGCTCCACATCACTCTCTTGTCAGGGAAATGCAAATTGAAATCACAATGACATATCACCTCACACCTGTTAAGGCACCTAAAGATACAAGAGATTACAAATGTTGGTGAAGATGTGGAGGAAAGGGAAGCTGTGTGCACTGCTGGTAGGAACATAAATTGGTACAGCCACTATGGAGCACAGTATAGAGGCTCTTCAAAATGTTAAAAATAGACTGCCATATGATCCAGGATTTCTACTTGGTATTTATTTGAAGAAACTGAAAATGCTAGCTGGAAAAGATATATGCACCCCATGTTTATTGCAGAATTATTTATAGTAGTCAAGGCTATATGGAAACAACCTAAGTGCCCTCTGAAGGATAAATAATTGTGTGTGTGTGTGTATATATATACAGGGCTTCCCTAGTGGCTCAGACAGTCAAGAATACACTTGCAATGTGGGAGACCTGGGTTTGATCCCTGAGTTGGGAAGATCCCCTGGAGAAGGGAAATGCTACCCACTCCAGTATTCTGGCCTAGAGAATCCCTGTGGACAGAGGAGCCTGGTGGGCTACAGTAATTGTGTATATATATTAAAATGGAATATTATTCAGCCATAAAAAAGAATGAGATCTTGCCATTTGCAAAACATGGATGGACCTTAAAGGCATTATGCTAACTGAGATAAACCAGATAGAAAGACAAGTATTGTCTGATCTCACTTATATGTGGAATCTTAAAAACAAAACTAAGCGCATACAGATTGGTGATTGACAGAGTCAACCAGAGGGAGTGGGAGATGGGGGAGGGAATTCGATGAAGACAGTCAAAATGTCCAAACTTCTTGCTGTAACTAAGTACTTGGGAGGTAATGTGCAACATGGTGAACACGATTAACACTGTTGTATGTTATATATGAAAAGTCCTTAAGAGAGTAAATCCTAAGAATTTTCATCAGGAAATTGTTTTTTCCATTTCTTTAATTTTATATCTATATGAGAAGATAGATGTTCAGTAAAGTTTGTGGTCATTTCATGATGTATGTTAAGTCAAATCATTATGTTGCATGCCTTAAACTTACACAGTGCTATATATCAGTTGCATCTTCATAAAACTGGAAGAAAAACGTAAGAGTGGTCCAGTGTTATTAGAGCAAACAATATGGAAGCCTAAATCCCAGTTTTTAATGTGAAATCTCTTCATTGTTAAAAGTTGGCAACAAATTCAAAACTTTTCAGACCATTTTCTGGGCCAAAAAAAACACACATCTGTAGGCCAGATCTATCTCAAGGGATGACAAATTCCAGCCTCTGGGAATTAAAAAAAAAAAACACAAAACGTGCCAATGTGTGTAAGTCAGACCCATTTCTCTTTCAGTCCTCCGGAAGTAACTTAACACTCCTCTCACTCTCCCGCTGAGTTTTCTCCCTCCATCCCTCCCTCCCTCCCCACTTTTGTGGGGATGTATGCATGTGCAAGCACAGAGAACATGGCCTCAGATGGGGCTTCCCTTTCAACATTTACCCCAGCCCCATTTCTGATCCCAATCAGAGAAGGGGATATTCCCAACTGTCTTCCATTCATGGGAGAGCTTGTCATGTGCCGGAAGTTACAACATCATGCAAAAGTGACACATTCAACTCAAATGGATGAATTCTTTCTTTCAGGCCAAGAGAATCGAGATTAGGGAGCTCTAGAGGGAAGCGAGGTTCCCTGCTAACAGCTGGGTCATAGGCTCAGCTGCTCTACTGAACAGGATGAACTCAAGCTTTATTCAAAGTGGGGTCCTTGGGGCCAGGTTGAGAGCCCATTGCAGGAGGACATGATTGCTGTCAGAGACCCACAGCCTCTCCTTGGTGTCCTTGGACAAGGTGCCTGGGAGATGGGCCACTGGCAGCCTCAAGGAATCCACCCACACTGCCCCAGCTCAGAGAGAGTTTGGGTCAGGATGCTGGTGACCCAGAGGCTGAGGATGGGCCTTGCTCATGTGTCTGGTTCCCAACTCCATTGCCAGGGCCCCCATCCTGGCCCTTCTGACACCTCCAGGGCTTTTCAACACATTCCAGCCTATCTTCCTGCTCCCAGTCTTGTCCCTCCTCCCCATCATCCAATCCATCCTAAACACAACCACACCAACACAATTTCTTTTCTCAAAAACTTCCCATGGAAGTATTTCCTACTGCTTACAGGATCAAGTCCTGGCTCCGCAGGTTGAAGTATTTACCCAGGGCCATCTCTGAGCCTTGGATTTAGAAAAGGCAGAGGAACCAGAGCTCAAATTGCCAACATCCACTGGATCATGGAAAAAGCAAGAGAGTTCCAGAAAAACATCTACTTCTGCTTTATTGACCATGCCAAAGCCTTTGACTGTGTGGATCACAACAAACTGTGGAAAATTCTTCAAGAGATGGGAATACCAGACCACCTGACCTGCCTCTTGAGAAATCTGTATGCAGGTCAGGAAGCAACAGTTAGAACTGGACATGGAACAACAGACTGGTTCCAAATTGGGAAAGGAGTACATCAAGGCTGTATATTGTCACCCTGCTTATTTAACTTATATGTAGAGTACATCATGAGAAACGCTGGGCTGGAAGAAGCACAAGCTGGTATCAAGATTGCTGGGAGAAATATCAATAACCTCAGATATGCAGATGACACCACCCTTATGGCAGAAAGTGAAGAAGAACTAAAGGGCCCCTTGATGAAAGTGAAAGAGGAGAGTGAAAAAGTTGGCTTAAAACTCCACATTCAGAAAACTAAGATCATGGCATCTGGTCCCATCACTTCATGGCAAATAGATGGGGAAACAATGGAAACAGTGATAGACTTTAACTTTGGGGGCTTCAAAATCACTGAAGATGGTGACTGCAGCCACAAAATTAAAAGATGTTTGCTTCTTGGAAGAAAAGTTATGACCAACCTAGACAGCATATTAAAAATCAGAGACATTACTTTGCCAACAAAGGTCCATCTAGTCAAAGCTATGGTAGTCAAGTATGGGTGTGAGAGTTGGACTATAAAGAAAGCTGAGCATCAAAGAATTGATGCTTTTGAACTGTGGTGTTGGAGAAGACTCTTGAAAGTCCCTTGGACTGCAAGGAGTTCCAACCAGTCTATCCTAAAGGAAATCAGTCCTGAATATTCATTGAAGCTGAAACTCCAATATTTTGGCCACCTGATGCGAAGAACTGACTTGTTTGAAAAGACCCTGGTGCAGGGAAAGATTGAGGGCAGGAGGAGAAGGGGACGACAGAGGATGAGATGGTTGGATGGCATCACTGACTCAAAGCACATCAGTTTGAGTAAGCTCCAGGAGTTGGTGATGGATAGGAAAGCCTGGTGTGCTGCAGTCCATGGGGTTGCAAAGAGTCAGACATGCCTGAGTGCCTGAACTGAACTGATCTCTGAGCCGTGTTGATCATGGCCTCATGATAGGGTCTGGCAATCCAGGAAGGGGCTGGGAAGAGCTAACATATACTGGACTACTGTGTACTGTGCGTTACATTTCACAAATGTGGTCTTGCTGCTGCTGCTGCTAAGTTGCTTCAGTCGTGTCCAACTCTGTGGGACCCCAAAGATGGCAGCCCACCAGGCTCCCCCGTCCCTGGGATTCTCCAGGCAAGAACACTGGAGTGGGTTGCCATTTCCTTCTCCAATGCATGGAAGTGAAAAGTGAAAGCAAAGTCGCTCAGTCATGTCCGACTCTGTGCGACCCCGTGGACTGCAGCCTACCAGGCTACTCTGCCCATGGGATTTTCCAGGCAAGAGTACTGGAATGGGGTGCCATTGCCTTCTCTGAAATGTGGTCTTAGGCTCAGCTAAAACCTTGTTAAACCCTCCCAGTGGCTCTAGCTGTCAAGTCAGTTAAACCACCTCCACTCTGCAGATGAGGATATGAAAACTTGGATAAAGCTTTCTTCCCTTCTAGCTGTCAGAGTGAAGCTGGGGCTTGTATCCAAGTTGTGGGGTCCATGCTTTCTCCCCTCCTGTGGCCTGCCCTCCGGCCTGGAGCTCACCCTACACTCCAGACTCCTGAAGTGCAGTCAGATTCCTGACTGCTCATGTCACATTTTCACTCTCAATAGGCATCTGAAACCTAACACATCCAAATGCCCCAACCCTCCCTGCCAAACCAGCTCTTCCCACCTCTTCTGTTTTACCTTACATCCTTCTCAGACCCGAAACTCCCGAGTCAGCCCTGATTCCTTTCTTTTTTTCAACCCTACAGATATAATCAAGTCAGATTTATCCAGAGTCCAAATGCTTTTCATCACTTCTACCACCACGGCCCTAGTCTGTGCTGCCATCATCAAAGCCTGGATTATTACAACAGGCTCCTGAGAGGTCTTTCTACTTCTACACTCATTCCCCTCCCCTGTTTATTTTCAACAGAGCAGCAGTGTCATCCCTTTAAAACAGCTCTCCATGTCACTAAAACACAAGGCCCTCAGAATAGCCCAGTGGGCCCTGTATGCTCTCTGGGTTACTTTCGTCCTCATCTCCATCTCCTGCTCATCCGGCCTCCTGTTGGTTCTCACCCTTGCCCAGCATGCTCCTGCCTCCTGGACCTTGCATTTCTGCTCCTGCTCTCTGTCTGGAACACGTGCCCCAGATTCCCGCCTGGTCTGCTCCTTCAGCCCCGTTGGGTCTGTGATTGAAGCCCACCTTCCCTGAGCACCCTTTTTCAAGCAGCAGCTTTTTTCCTGGAACATTCTAACCCTTCTTATTTTTCTTCCCTACTTCTCTCTTCTCTGCTTATTTTGGAGTAAAAGTTCCAAAGTTGGGGAGAGAAGGAGTTTAGTTCCATCGAAGGCAATGGCAACCCACTCCAGTGTTCTTGCCTGGAGAATCCCAGGGACGGGGGCAGCCTGGTGGGCTGCCATCTGTGGGGTTGCATAGAGTCAGACACGACTGAAGCGACTTAGCAGCAGCAACCACCAGTTGAACCAAACTTTGAAAACTCTATCCCTCTAGGATCAAAGGGGCTTCATCATATCGGTTCTTGAGAAAGAGTGAGCTCAGGGATTCCCATGTCCCTCATGGCTGACAGTCCAGACACACCAGCTCTGTGTCAGCTTCCTGGTCAGCTTTGGGCACGTCTGCTCCATGGAGCCAGAAGGGAATGGAGGGAAGAACAAAGCCTTGCCCACCTGGTGACTTTCAGAGAGTCCACGTGGTCAGTAGATTTCCTCAGGCAGGCACTTGGCAAACATGTGTTGAATTAGACTGAAGTCTCCCTTTGGGTGTTCTATTGAAATTACCCGACTGGGGATTGATGATCCACCCACACGGTCCTGCTAACATGTAATTGTGGTTGGTTGTGATGCCTCTGCCAGGCTGCCTTTTCCCCTCAGCAAACTCATGATTTCCCTGCGCTCTAATGCGAGATGAGAAGTGGGAAGGAAGAGGAAAAAGTGAGATTTTCAACATTCTTTCTTTTTCACATACTTCCCTGCTAACTCTAATAAGATTATATTGGACCTGGGTTTTAGAACCATTCTGTACATAGGAGGAATAAACAGTTGCCATATACCTTCTTTTGGTGGATTATGCTGCTACAATGGGATGAGTGACTTTGAATACTGATACTTCATGTTTTCACTCAGTGGGCACTTATGGAGGACCTCCTGAAAAAGAGGGTGGAGTGATGTGGAAAAAGCTCAGGCTTTCACGTTTAAAACATCTGGGTATGAATCCTAGGTCTGCACCACCAGCTCTGTGACTGTGGACAAGTTCCGTGACTCCTTTCAGCCTTTCCCAGATGTTGGTAAAAAATTTGCCTACAATGAGAGACCCAGGTTTGAAGGCTGGGTCGGGAAGATCCTCTGGAGAAGGGAATGGCAACCTACTCCAGTATTCTTGCCTGGAGAATCCCATGGAAAGATGAGCCTGTTGGGCTACAGTCCATGGGGTTGCAAAGAGTCAGACACAACTTTCACTTTTCACTTTCACAACTTTTCACAGCGACTAACACTTTCACTTTTCACTTTCCCAGATGTAAAATGGGCTCAGTGTTTATTTATAGTAAGATTTACAGATCCATACCAAGCCCCTAATAGCACCTGGAATATACTAGCAACTCAATAAGCAGTAATCAGCATGATTATTGTATGTCAAACATAATGTTAGGTCCTATGGTTGCAAAGAAACATATTATACAGTATATGCCTGCGAGGAGACTGGTATGAAAACAGAAAACTGCCAGGTTATCAGAGAGAGATGGAGGTATGAGCCAAGTGTTAGAAGAACTCAGAGAAAGGGGCCACTCACTCTCTGCAGGTAGCTCATTATCAAGGGGTAATCAGGGCAGGTGTCCCAGAAGAGGTGATATCTGAGCTGAGTCTAGGAAAGCGAGTGACATAGTTCTGGCAGACTAGGTGTGAATGCCACGTTGAAAGACACCAAGGATGCGAGTGCATGGCAGGATTACTGTGTTTGGTGCTGATCTTATCCCTTGAGACACTGATGGAGAGAAACACAACTGAAGCGAGGCCAAAGAGGAAGACACATGCTGGCGGTGGGGTTGGGGAGAAAGCCCAGGGTACTTGACTACTCGTTTGTGGCCATCTCTGGAGTTTGGCAGGGCTAAAGCCATGCCTGTGGGTGCAGGAGACTAGGGCATTGAGAAGTCTGATGCCAACACAGAAGAGGGATGAAGGTGACAATGGAAGGCTCAAAGTCACCCCCTCACAGAGGCTCCCTTCCCCTCTGTTTGAAGTGGATCTTCTCTCCCCCCCAGCACCCGCTTTCAATTCCCAGCACTTAACATCTTTGGAAATGATTTTGTATGTTTACTTGCTTCCCTTTTAAATCACCGTCTCCCCCCAAAAGTAAGAGTCCAGCATGTCTTGCTTACCACTAAATCCTCAACACACCACACAGCGCTCAGAGAGACATGGGGTCAGCCGTGTGTCAGAACAGTCTGAGAGATTCTGGGAACAGCTATGTTTCTTACTCCCTTTATCAGATGCTTTCTGCTTATACTTTCAATTATGTTGACCTAGATATGTTTTTTATTGATTTTATGGAGGTACAATTGACATATTATAATAAGTTTCAGGTACACAACATAAGGATTTGATATTTTTATATTGTAAAATCATCACCACAATAAGTCTACCTAGCGTGCATAGTTTAATTTTTTTCTCTTTTGATGAGCACTTTAAAGGTCTACTGGGTGCATCCTCAGTTGTGTCTGACTCTTTGAGACTCTATGGACTGTAGCCCGCTAAATCCCTCAGTTCATGGGATTCTCCAGGCAAGAATACTGGAGTGGGTTGCCATTTTCTCCTGCAGGGGATCTTCCTGACCTAGGGATCAAACAAGGGTCTCCTACATTGCAGGCAGATTCTTTACCACTAGGGCCACCTGGGAAGCCCCTAAGATCTATTGGGTTGGCCAAAAAGTTAATTTGCGTTTTTCCATACATTCTTACAGAAAAATGCAAACAAACTTTTTGGCCAATCCAATACTTTCTTAGCAACTTTCAAATATGCAAGGAAGATTATATATACCATTCTGTATACTACATCCTCATGACTTATTTTATAACTTTGAAGTTTGTAGCTTTTGACACAGTTCACCCATTTTGCCTAGCCTTTACCCCCTGCCTCTGGCAACCGCCGATTGATTCTCCATATTGAGTCTTGTTTTTGCTTTTTGAGTTTCCACACATAGACTCATATGATATGTCTTTCTCTGACTTATTTCTCTAAGCATAATACCCTATGCTATATATTTTTCAGCTCCTAGTATTAGACGCTTTCTGTTTACAGTTTTAATCATGCTGACCCAGATATGTTTCCATTATTGCAGGCTGCCTTCTTTTTTTTGGAGGAAGACAGGCTGTGTTTTTAAAATATGTGATAATATTTAATAACTTTTAAAATGCAAGACACTGGAAATCTTTATTATATTTAGGATAAAAATAAACACATCAGTCATCTTCTAAATTAGACCCACCTGGGATCCCTGAGAACACTCTCTAACAGAACCCACCCTTGCTAATTAAGTCCTGATCACTTGGAAAAGACTCAAGTAACAATAATATAACTTCTATTAATATGACTCCTCTAGTTTTTCAGCAGATAGATCCTAAGCACTGCAACTTTTTTGGGCATTTTCTGAGTTTGATTGGATAATTCTGTATTTCACTCATTATACCTGCAGCTTTTAAACTAATCTCTGGTTTAAGGATATTAGGTAAAGTCGTTCTTTGTTTGGATTACTTTTTCTCCTCTAGGTTAAAATGCATGTTCCCTGGGATTGAATTACATGGTCACTCATGAATCTACCAGAAACCATACATAGAAAAGTCATTAGCACTGGTGTGTACTCATGGGTGAAACCAACATCGGTTAATAAGTGAAGGAGATCATCAGCTGGACAAGCCTACCATCTGGGAGTTGCCTTAGACCCTGGATATGAACTTGAGCCTGAAAGGCCCTCACCCCATGGGACCAAGGGATTTCTTAACATCACCACCGACCACACACTTCTTCCTCTCATTAGCTTCTTTCTTCTGCCTCCAAACCACAGGGGAGAACATCCCCAGTGATCCCAACCACCCTTGCCTCCCTTGTTAATGAATCCCAGGAAGGGAGATTTAAAACAAACTGGAGAGTGCCTTGGAAGCACAGGCCAAGATTTGGGCAACTGGAACCCCCATCTCCTGGGCCTGGTGAGGTGAGGTGAGGGGCAGGATGCTCTTAAAGAGAAATTGGCTCCACAAACAAATGGTCTAATGACAATGAAGCCAGCATACGTGACTCAGTTTACCAAAGACGCTGATGTGTTCCTGTGAGACTGATGACCTGGTGTTGTGCACGCATGAGAAACAGCTGGCCCTTCTCTGCACAGTGTCTATTTTTATTTAGGCAGGGAAAGGCAGATATTCTTTTACCTAATGTTAAAGGCTCTTTTTCTATGTTTTCTGTTAGTCTGCAGGATTAGGTCTGTCAGCCAACCTGTGACTTCATCTTTTTATCCTTCAAATCTCAACTCATATATTAATAATAATTTAGAATTATGGCCAACACTTACAGTACACTTATATGGACTAAGCACTATTATGCATAATATGCTTTATGCATATTAATTCATTGGCTTTTGCATCATCCCAGTTAGCCACTTTGCTAATAAGCAACTAAGGCACAGAGAGGTTAAATAACTTTCCCAAGGTCACACAGCAGGCAAGTGGAGGGGCTAGGATCTGAACCCAAAGCAGACAGGATTTTAGTTGAGGTGTGCACCTCATGATTGTAACATGCCATGAACTTTGGTGGCTGACAGTTTGGAGGGGACTGCAATGTAGGAGGCAGGGAAAAGGCAAGAAACATGAGAAGGTCCTTTATAACGGTATACTCTGTACTGCAGCTACTGTTTGCTGCCAGCTATGGTGTGGCTGCCATAAGAAATACAAACGGCATGAGCTGGAAGGGTGGCCTGCTCTAATCAAGTTGGCATCTTCAGGCCTGCAGGTGACAGACATGAGCGGCAAGCTTCGAGCTGCCTGCACCTCCATTTCTGCCCTGTCAGCAGGACCGTTTGTCAGTGGAGCTCACGTGGTGGGTTGCTGGTAGAGTGAGGCAACTGCAGCGGTCCCCATGTGCCCTCAGGCTCACTGTCTTCCTGCTCTCCTTCCTCTCCAAACATAACATAATTATCTGAGAACAGGTTCCACTTCAAACTTCTTAAGAGGCAGTGGCTTAAAACAATCTGGGCCGGGTGAGTGGGTAACTTGTGATTTATTTATTCTTCCTCTAGAGGGAGCTCTTTAGTCCAGGCATTTAGATACTCAAATACACATTTGTGGTGGAAAACAACTTATCAGGGGGAAAGAGGCAGACATCTCCATCCCATACCGGCAAGGACCGCATCATCTCCCGCCCTATTAATAACAAGTCATATCAGTAACCACCTGAGCTGTCACTTGTTCCAAGCTTGGTCTTTATCACCAGACACAGAAATGGGGCTTAGGCTAGCAAACACTGCCCCAGCAGGCTTATATTATCCCCATTTTACTGACGGGGAAAGCGAGGCTTAGAGAAGTTACGTAGTTTATCCAAAATGACACAGCACTAAGGCAAAGGAGCTGAAAGTTGAACATAGCTCTGTCTGGGATTTTGTTGCTGATTTAAACAATGTGTAATGGGCTTCCCAAATGACACTACTGGTAAGGAACCTGCCTGCCAGTGCAGGAGACATGAGACACAGGTTCGATCTCTGGGTTGGGAAGATCCCCTGGAGGAGAGCATGGCAACCCACTTCAGTATTCTTGCCTGGAATCCCCATGGACAGAGGAGCCTGGTGGGCTGCAGCCCATAGGGTCGCAGAGTTGGACATGACTGAAGTGACTTAGCATGAGCACACAATCATCAAGTTATCTTAGTCCTTAATGTGGGTCAGGTGCTTTGAAGCACTTTCTCCTCTGTTCACTTAATCCTTACCACCACCTAATGAGGTAGATATAATTATCATGCCCACGTTGCACACGTAGAAACATAATACAGAGGTTCACTTGCCTAGGGGCACACAGTACCTACGGTGACAGGCCATCCCAGCTTGCCTTTGGACTGACTGGGTTCTTGGGATGTAGAATTTTCAGTTTTAAACCCAGGCCAGTCCCAGGCACACCAGGACAAGCTGGTCACCCGGTAAAGGGCAGAAAGAGAGTTTAAGTCAGAGTCACGACTCCAAATAACATGCTCTTTACTACGGTGTGTGTGTGTTAGTCACTCAGTCATGTCCGACTCTTTGCCACCCCTTGGACTGTAGCCTGCCAGGCTCTTCTGTCCATGGGATTCTTCAGGCAAGAAGACTGGAGTAGGTTGCCATTCCCTTCTCCAGGGGATCTTCCCAACCCAGGGATCAAACTCGGGTCTCTCGCAATGCAGGCAGACTATTTACTGTCTGAGACACCAGGGAAGCCCCTTTACTATGGTACACTATGGCCTTTTTTCCTTTTTCATATATTTTACTCCACGATTTCACAGAAGCAGAAGCGACTGAGGTGGGGGCTTTCATGGTTTCAGTACCTCCCAGTGTGTGCTCAGATGACACCCTCTTAGCAGGGCCTCCAGAAGACCACCTCCCTACACCGCTGCTTCAGTTCAGCCTCACAGCAGCCCCGACAGGTACGGAACACATGCAATTCCAGGGCTTTCCCACAACTGGAAGAATCAGCTTCACTTGTTAGTGAGGAGGACCCTGGCTGATAGCAAGGAGTGCCTGATGAATACCAGGCTGCTCCTTGGGGTAATGTCTAAGAATTCCAAAGCCCAAACCAGATGTGAAGTTGACAGTACTTAATGAGCGACGGTTGAGGGCTCAGGCACAGTCCACATGCCAGGTCAATTCCTCACAGAGATGTCACAGTGGTTTATCCATTCTGTGAGTCTCTGGCATTTTTGGGGTCATGAAGTTGTTTTCCTGGATGTTTTGGGGGAAGGGAGAGCAGACAGTTCCCGAGGCACAAATGATTGGAGTCTTCCATCAGCTTTCCATGGATTACAGTGTGTGTGTGTTGGGGCAGGGGTCATCGTTTTGGGGAGGCTAACATTTAGGTCCTTGCAATTCATGGCTCCATTTAGACTTGTCATCTTTACTTTTAAAATGCTTAAAAATGACCAAGGTTCAGCTTCTCATTTTTGGGAATTTGGGCTATGGGCCAATGGTGCTTTCTATTTCAGGATTGACTAGGAACTGTGTTTAGGGGAATGGGAAAGGGTGGGTTTCATGGTGGTGAGGTTTTCTAAATATTGGAACTGACTGCCCAGTGAGGTTTTCTGATGGGCTCTGAAAGCAGCCTAGGCTTCTAGCCACCTCGGATGAGGTTTTGAGAGCCTCAATTTCTGTGAAATCTGCACAACCCCAGGGACTGCTCAGAGGTGACGGTTTGGCATGGGGATGGGGGAGGGGTGGGAGAAGGTATCAGGACCCTCCAGTGGAAATCATTCCCAGATGCTATTTTAAAGCATCTTCTTCTTTCCTCTAAGTGCCCTCAGGGCTAACTCAAAATGCCCCAGTTTTTCCAAGCTCTTTCTGGGCTGGATGTCCAGAGCCCTCCTGGATGGACTTTACGGGACTCTCAGGTATTGAGAAAGTGGGTTCTGTCTTGCTCTGTGTTTGAGAATATGCCTTGTGAAGATACTTTGCTCTTTTGTGCCAAATCTTTTTGCCTGAAACAAAAACCCGATTTTCCCAGCCAGCTTCTGTTCGCTAAGTGAACTGCTTCCTCCTTCTCACTATATTCCCTGACTCCGGTAAGTCATATTTCATTTCCCCCAAGTTGTGTTATGCAAATGGAGGAGGGAGCACTTGCAGGAAACGCTGGCTCTTATTTCTTTTTCTCAGATAATCGAACACTTCTTTCTCCCCATCTTGCCAGCCCTGCCCTTTGGCTGCAGCTTAGCCCCATGTGTTTGGTGTGGCACAGTTAGTGCCCTTGACAAGACTTCTGCAGTCCAGTACATCTGCAAGCTGTGGCTTCTCACACACACGACTCCACCATGGGCCTCTTCCCTGGATCTGTTTGAACGGTGGCCATGCCAACTCATATTCTCCAGCGATAACGCTAATCCCACTTTCTCCACTGATGCTTTGGGGAATCGCTCTGCTCTCTGAACTCATTCCTGCCTTCCACAAAGGTCTGCTGCTGCTGCTGCTAAGTCGCTTCAGCTGTGTCCGACTCTGTGCGACCCCACAGACGGCAGCCCACCAGGCTTCCCCATCCCTGGGATTCTCCAGGCAAGAATACTGGAGTGGGTTGCCATTTCCTTCTCCAATGCAGGAAAGTGAAAAGTGAAAGTGAAGATGCTCAGTCGTGTCCGACTCTGTGCGACCCCACAGACGGCAGCCCACCAGGCTTCCCTGTCCCTGGGATTCTCCAGGCAAGAACACTGGAGTGGGTTGCCATTTCCTTCTCCAATGCATGAAAGTGAAAAGTAAAAGTGAAGCGCTCAGTCGTGTCTGACTCTGTGCGAACCCATGGACTGCAGCCAACCAGGCTCCTCTGTCCATGGGATTTTCCAGGCAAGAGTACTGGAGTGGGGTGCCATTGCCTTCTCCGCACAAAGATCTGAGTGGCTACCAAACCCAGGGGCTAGGTGTTCCTAAGGCTCTGCCCTTTACTAGCTAGTGATCTAGCACAGAAACAAGATTGGTCTGAACCACACACTCTTAGCTCCAGGACAGTATTTCACTCCATATTGACGGACACTGCTTACATCTCTTGGACTAGCTAGTAAACCCCCTAAGATCACGTCTTTTGCATCCTCCACCATGAGAACAGGATTAAGAGCATGCTGGATATTCATAAAATACTTAGTCTTATTAGAATCAAATTAAAATAGTCCCCTTTTTAAATTTCAAAAGCAATAGAGGTTCAGAGAAGAAATTTTTGAAAATGTAGAAAAAAGAAAATAAAGATCCCATAATGATGCCACAAAGAAGTCTTGCTAATCTTTATTTTTGCTAATCTGTTATTTTTATTCCTCTAATCTCTTTAAATGTATAGACACACATATCCATCTGTTTATACTTATTTTTTTCCCATAACTGGACCAAATGAGATGCACGTTTTTAAGGCATTTGAGATACATTGATAATAGTTATTTACAGCAGCAGCAGCATATCAACATGCTTGTTCCCCTACCCAGTGGTTCTTAACCTTATGAACAATAGAATCACCTGGGAAGATTTTTAAAAATCCAGCCTCTCAGGTACTTAAATGAGCATCTCTGGGGTGGGTCTACCATGCATCCATGTTTTTGTAAAGCTCTCCAGCTGATCTTAATGTGTAGCCTGGTTGAGAACCACCAGCCCAACCTTTTCCATCTCACTGATTATTTTAGTTGATTGAGTTATAGAATCTGCTTAGAACTGACTGCTCATCAGCCGGTCACTGCTGTGTGAATCCTTGAAATCATGTGTTTCTCACTGTTGATTCTGAGCAACCAGGGGTGCTGGCTTCCAGGGTACTGCTGAAGTATTTCCCTCACTCCTCCCTGAAGGCTGTGCTGGGAACCATCCGTGGAGATAGTCCGGTTTGGTGAGAACTAGGTGTGCAGTCCCTCAGGGAAGGAGGTGGGATGGGGTTTCTTTCCCTGCTATCGAATCTGGACTTGGAAAAGGATTATGACTCACCGTCATCTCCTCCATGGGAAAGTGGTCACTTAACCCTGACGTTCCACAGTGCATAGCGGGGGTGGGGGGTGGGGGTGGTCAAGGGGCTACAATGTGCTGCACAAATCAGTGTTTTATCTAAACTGCAATTCGCTGAATTCTTACAGTTTTATTTGCATGGTATAGTTAAGATATAATCGGGCCAACAACACGTCAAAGGATGGCCATTATGATCACAAAGGGTAAATTGAAAGGCCACCTCAGTAAACACAGTGATAGATTTTTATGTGAAGGTTTTTCCCATTATCCTAGATGGTTAAACCTTTTAATAGAACCTATTGGGTTCTCTTTCAGCTCTAGCTTCTATAAGCTTAAAATAATAAATCCCTATTGGGAGCTAGGCTGAGTGCTTCCTATATGACAGGCTGTCAAAGAACATGTGTTAAGTGTTGATACAAGCATATTTTAATAATTAGATTCTTGCTTCCAACAACCTATGTAGAAGTGTCACCCAATTCCTGGTTTGACAGTCTCATTTAAAATTGAAATAACTTTAACAATACCCCTAACTTTCTCATCATCCCATTTATTTCCACACTCATTTTTAAATCTCCTCAGGTGATCCCACTGTTCATCCAAGGTTAAGAAACACTGGAAGGGATGCACTGATACACTGATAGTAAAGCTATTTGCACGCCCTCTCTCCCCTACTCTCTCTTCTCACTTTCTCTCTGTCACACACACACACAGCTTATAAAATCCTTGAAGCGGGTAAATGTCTTAAGGTACCACTTACCCAGCATGTGTTCTTAATGACTTTCAACAAGCAGAGTTTAGGGTTTGCCTCCTGTTAAAGGCTCTGTCTGTACCATGACCCTTCAACAGTCGGTGTTTGGTTTTGACCCCTATGACCCTGACTGAATCCTCAACATGGCTTTAGCCCCGACTTTCTACCACTTGTGAGCTTGGAGGTGGCCTTTTTGGTTTCAATCCATTTGATTCGGTTTCCTTTTTCTTTTCTAGGAATTCAACAATCCCTAGGGAAGGGATAGCATGGAAAGGGAGTGGAAAAAGAACATAAGCGGAACCTAAATGTTGGCTGTTTGCCAACCATCTAATTTATCACTCAACTCGTTCATGACTAAAATCTATCATCAGAGAACTGCACCGAAATCAATGGGGGTCAAACAGTTTAATCTGTCCAATTATTCCAGAGGGAGTAAACAGGGCCCCAGATTTATCAGAGAAATGTGGACTTCCAAGTTGTTCAAGCAAGCTTTTACTCATCTGCCAACAGTGGGAAAAGGAGAGTGGGAAGTAAAGCTGCAGAGTATTATCGCAAACAGTGGGGGACTTACGTCTCTAAAGGAGGGAATTTTGATGCCAACAGCCTTTAGATTTGAACTCTTAGATATTTTAAAGTTTTATTTAGATGACAGGCCTTTCATCTGCTATGAGTTGTTTATCATAAGACGAAAATTGCACAGACCTCCAGCTAGATTAAATAATAGGACCTTCTAGAAATCTTCGAAGGGAAGATCAACCTAGGCATGGGTTTCTGTTCTTGACTAAGTAAAGGATAATTAGAGAGAAAGAATATTATACTCTGATTTTTGAAAATGATTACCTCAAGCTGTATAATGAGTTTAAGTATGAATATGCACATCTCATGCAAAATCAGACAGATTTTCTGATTTGTATGAGGACTTGAAAGTATAATTTTGGCCTCTTCATATGAAGACAGGCTTGGATATTGCAGAAATCACTCTGGATTAAGGTGGTCTCAGACACTCTGCCAATTGTCCTAAGATACCCTCTGGGGGCTCCATTTACACTGTCCCCTCTCCGCCTGCTTGCCTGTCAGTGACAGAGGATTTGGGTAATTACAGTAGAGGATTCTGTTAATTCAATACTGAGAACTGATCTTCAGAAGACAACTTTTTCTATTAATTGTCATCTGGTTGGTCAGCCTATTCTTAAATTGACCATCAATTGGAGTACATAAAACTGACATTTTGGATAAGTCTTTGGTCTCCCAGAAAACCAGGAGATTTACCTAACATCTGCTCTCTTAATGTTAATAGCATCAGTGTGTTTGGGGAAGATATGGTTTGATAAGAAACAGTCCAGGAGGACTTCCCTGGCAGTGGTTGAGACTGTGTTTCCACTGCAGGGGCCATAGGTTTGATCCCTGGTTGCGGAATTAAGGTCCTGCATGTCAAGCAGCAGAACCAAAAAAAGAAAAAGAAACAGTTCAATGTTTAAACTAAAGTGGGTTCTCCCCCACAGCCTCTGTTTTAAAATTATAGTCAACAAGACTTTCATTGGACCTTGACAGCTCTTTATTCATCATCTTGTTGAAATTTTGCAGTGATTTGAAGAGCTAGTGACGGAGAGTGAAGTCTCTTGTCCCAGTAATAACCCATGAGCCAGGTTGTAAGTGGCATTCTGCTGGGCAGACACTTGTTGAGCCTTTTGCTACTCTTTCATATGTGGTATTTTTCACATTTACTGGGCGGCCTATGTACTATTGGGTCTCCATTTTACAGATGGGGAAATAGAGTTAGAGAAAACTAAGTCATTCATTCAAGATCACACAAGAAGACCAAGATGATTTTCCAAGAAGACCAAGATGATTTTCCTGAAAGTCATTCAATGCTAACACCTGGCAGATGGCAGATCAAGAAAAGAAAAATGGGTCTATATGACTTCAAGTCCATTTCTTTCTACCAGTAAATGTCATCTTCAGAATGAATCCAATTCCTGGGAAGTTTATTGCATTTCTGAGGAGACTACTAGAAAGGTTTAGGGGATATAAGCACAGCTGGGCAGTTTGGATTCTGCACAAAGGTGCCCAAGTGAAGGTTTGAGGGCCAGCATCCAGCTAGTGCTCTGCTTTCCAAGTTAAGTGCCAGCAAAGAATTCACCTGCCAGGAGGAATGGGCCCTTTCTTTAAAAAAAAAAGTCTCTGTCCATTTGCTAAGGGACTGCTTTATTCTAATTTACACATGATCTAAAGGTGGTCTAGTGTGGAAGGAATCTTTGAGTGTACAGGTGAGAATTTGTGATTGATTTGGAAGCTTCCAGAAAGCTCTCATGTGTAGCACAGACAGTAGTCAGCTACATTTTGTAGGCTCTGAAGCCACAGGACCTTCATATACTTCACATGGTCTTCTTTCACTCTCATTTAAAGCTCCCAGAGCCACTTGAGGTAGGCCATGAGCACCCCTTGTTACAGATTTGAAAAACTAATTAAAAGGTCTGCCATTTGTGCAAAGTCAGAGAGTTGGTAAACCAAGAGGATAGAAACATGTCTTTTCCCACCTCCTTACTTCTATTTTTTTCAGTTCTCTGCTCTGCCCAGCTTATCTAGTTAACCACACATAATGATGCTTGGTTTCTAATCTGCAATTCCAGCTCTATTTTGATCTCAGCGAATCTCAGAAATATGTCTATCCTTTAGTCTTCAAAGCTGGCTGGCCATCACTACCATAGGGAAAAAGCTATCAGTCAGCCTGATGACTAGAAATAGGTCAAGTATTTAAGATTTCTAAAGGGTAGAGACTCAGCAGGAGGCAACCTTCAACAGAAGGGTCTTGAATCAAAAACACAGTAGTGTTGGTGCAGCCATTATGGAAAACAGCATGGAGGTTCCTCAACAAACTAGAATTACCCTATGATACAGCAACTCCACTCCTGGGCCAAAGCTATAATGTGAAATGATACATGCACCCAATGTTCATCACAGCACTCTCTACAATAGCCAAGACACGGAAGCGACCTAGATGTCCCTTGACAGAGGAATGGATAAAGACATGGATAAAGAAGATGTGGTACATATGCACAATGGAATACCACTTAGCCTGGAGAAAGAAGGGAACAATGTCATCTGCAGCAACATGGATACACCTAGAAATTATTGTGCTAAGTGAAGTAAGTCAGATAAAGACAAATACCCTATGATATAATTTATATGTAGAATCCAAAATACAACACAAATGAACGTATCTATGAAACAGAAGCCAACTCACAGACATAGTGAACAGATCTGTGGCTGACAAGTGGGAAGGGATTAGGAGTTTAGGATTAGCAGACACAAACTATTACACACATTAAATAGACTGGATAAACAATAAGATCCTATGGTATAGCACAAGGAACTATATTCAATATCCTGTGATAAGCTATGATGAAAAGAATATACATGTATAACTTTGCTCTACAGCAGAAATTAATACAGCATTGTAAACCAACTATACTTCAATTAAAAAAAAAAAAAAAAGAACCTGGTAGTGAATGCTATTATCCAGTGGCTAAAGCAGCCCCGCCCTTTCAGGGAGAGTACTGGAAGGCCAGGAAGGGGTGTGCCTGTGGGGAGGTGCTGGCAAGCTGGGTTGATAGTTAAGATAATGAGGTTCTTTGTTAGCTCAGTCACATTTTTAGGAAATATCACCTGATTGGTGTTGGCATGCACCCTGTCATGTTATAAAAACAGGCAAAGGGGGTGATATGCAAATTGGACTTTGCAAATTGTCAATATCTAATTATTCTTCAATCAAAATAATCACTTGGTTATGGGTATTCAATTAAAAAAAAATGCTGGCAATTTGTTCAGAAGCTGCCTAAAAGAAAGCATCATAGCATGTTTTGGAATGTTTTAGAAAGAAAAAAAGGTAATAAAAATTTCAGGATAACTTAAGTCACATTCAACAAGAACTTCTAATCAATGATGATATGAACAACAACAAAAAATCACTGGCCACATTCCTAAGTATTCATCCCTATGTTTTCATCAGAAATTCAGTTTGGGGAATTTATACATGTTGATGTAAAATGATGAGGACTGGTTACTATGTAAATGAAACAGATCAGCTACTTCTGAACTTTTCCCATAATCCGAAATTCTCATGTCTGAATTACCAACCAGTCAACCGATGAGTAACTTGGCTCCTGATGGGGAAATCAAGCGTAACTTCTTATTAGAATGACAGTGTTTGGAAGAAATCTTAAAGCCCAAGGAAAACTGTTGCCCAGGCAGCTGATAAAGATGCAGAATGCACATCCTTTCAGTCATAATGTTGAGAGAGTTCTCCCTCCAGCAGCAAGTGGCTACCCTCTCAGCGCCTTTCCATGTGCTCTAGTCTCTGCTCGCTTAACCTCTCCTAGGCTTCTCAGGGTAAAATTATTCTTTTGAAACTTTGTAACCTTTGGCAATTATTAGTTGTGAATTCCTCAGTCTCTTCAGGGAAACCTTATCTTAACTGTAGAGAGGTGTATTAAAATCTTTATAACCTCAGTAGTTGGCTCCATGGAAAGCTCACAAGGTTACAGAATGAATCAAAATACAGAGTAAATTCCTTTTTGTAAGGTATACACTCATTTTTAAATAATAGAAGTGAAAGTCGCATCAGACTTTTTGTTATCCCATGGACTATACAGTCCATGGAATTCTCCAGGCCAGAATACGGGAGTGGGTGGCCTTTCCCTTCTGCAGGGGATCTTCCCAACCCAGGGATCAAACCCAGGCCTCCCGCATCGCAGGCACTTTCTTCACCTTCTGAGCCACAAGGGAAGCACAAGAATACTAGAGTGGGTAGCCTATCCTTTCTCCAGCGGATCTTCCCGACCCAGGAATCGAACCAGGGTCTCCTGCATTGCAGGCAGATTCTTTACCAACTGAGCTATCAGGGAAGCCCAAAATAACAGAAAATAAAGCCCAATCGAGGGGTAGGGAATGCTTGAATTAGACCCCAAAGATATGCTGGGTCAAATAAAATTTCAGACTTCTGAACCTTCCCACCCCAACTCCCCCCAAACCCCAAGAAAAACGAAAACAAAAAAACAACCTGAGCTTGCGTTTATAGATAGTAGTTGTAACTAAAATATGTGGCTAGGAATTTAGAAAATTCAGTTCTTTAAAAAAAAAGACTAAAGGTAGAGAAGAATATTCAGTGAGATAGGAAAGTACCCAGAGTGCAGTGCTATGTGAAAAGAAAGGCATGTTAAATATAGAATGTACAATGTCACCCCATTTTTACAAAATACTATGCATTACACACAATATTGAATGTTATGTACATAACTGAAAGCATAAGCTTAAATCCAAAATTATGGATTGCCAGCTATTTTTATTAACATCTTTAATAAATCCATTAATAATAATTTTAAAAAGAAATTCAGTTCTATATTATCAGTACCAAGGTCAACTTCTTTACTGCACCTGAAATAAAACTATATCCATTACTGAAATTCTATTTCTATATAGTCAATGAATTAGCTGATTCCCAGGTTCACAGTACACATAGGCTATTTAAGTCAAGGGTTGTAACTAATTAGTTACCATTGTAACTAATTTTCCATTTTAGGAATTTATCCACCTAAATGTTTTCCTAATTTGATGTGGTGCTCACTCTCTGATGGCTTCGAAATCCTTGGGAAGGGATCTGCATGACTCCCCATAACCAGAATCGGCTTCCACACGCCTGGTGCGGGCTCTGATGTTATAAAGGTCCTCAATCCCAGGGCATCCCCTGGCTCCATCTTGCGGGCACGCCCCAGTCCCCTCTCAAACCTTTCACTGTGTCTAGGAAATGCTTTGAAGCCTCTGTACATTTCCTGTGTCTTTACCTTCTGTCCCCATCACTCAGCCAAGCCTGAATTCTGACTCCTCACTGGATCACTGGTAATGCCCACATCCACAGATCCACCACAGAGGGGGTCGAGTGCAACAGGCAGCCGCACCAGGGAACTGGAGCACTCGGGCTGACAGGTAGTGGATCTGAAGACAAAGACCTCGGGAAACCACCCTCTGCATGACAGATTCAGGTCTTCCCCAATAATCAAAGAGCAAGCAGATGGATTCTAATCCCATTACACAGGCAAAAAGCCTCCAGCAACCAGATGACTGTGGTCTGATAGAGTCTACTTTTTCTTCCATTCATTCATTTACCCGGCCAAAATATAAAGTTGAGCCTACTACATGCCAGGTCCTGGGAATAAAGTTTTGTTTTTGAAGATTACCTAAACTTCCCACCTGTGTTCCATTGTTTTTCTAATCTGTCTTCTAAGATGCCCTTAAAGTGTCAAAGCGTTAGTCGCTCAGTTGTGTCTTTGAGACTCAACGAACTGTAGCTCTCCAGGCTCTTCTGTCCATGGGATTTCCCAGGCAAGAATACTGGAGTGGGTTGCCATTCCCTTCTCCAGGGGATCTTCCTGACCCAGAGACTGAAACCAGGTCTCTGGCATTGCAGGCAGATTCTTTACCCCCTGAACCACCAGGAAAGCACCCCACCCCCGCCCTGATGCCTTATAACACCACAGATGTTGTTGCTTAACCCTTTGTGCCTATTTTCCCCTGTGTCCATGTTTCCCCTTTGAGAATGGCTCCTCCATTCAACTTCAATCAACCAATCGTGTACGCTTGCCCAGGGAAGATATGCAAAATAAGTAAAAAGCTAGTGTGAGGGTCTGGAAGATCCTAAGGCCACTTCCTCCCACAGACACACTGAGTCCATAGCTACGATTTGCAACACTTTCTTTGGAATAAAAAAGACTAAGAACTAGCTGAGTGACTTCTGCATCTTGAACAAATAAGAGGGAAACACATTAAAGCAGGAAGGAGAGGCTGAGACACAAGTTCACCACAAGCCCCTTCCCCGACACAGTGACCCACAACCAGGAAGGAACTCAAAACTTGAGGTGTCTTCGTGAAAACCCCATACCAAGCACCCTATCTGTTAAGACCTGCACTCTAAATGAGTCCTCACAAACACTTGGCTTCGAAAACCAGCAGGGCCCATGTGCATGAGACCCACACAACTGCACCATACTGAGAAATGGCTCTGTAAGGGCTCTGTAATGACTCATGCACCCGCTGGGATACAGCACAGAAGCAGCCATTTGGAAAGTACCTAGACTTTATGGGAAAGATGTTCATTTGCTAATAGAGCATCCACCTGAGGGGCAGGGGCTTGCTGGGATATTCTCCGGGGATGGAGGCTGGTGAGCTCCATGCTCACACTGTCTGTCTGCCTTGCTAAAGCCTCAGGTGCCACTGTTTTCGGGGGGGATGGGGGGGTGGTATTTTTATCCTCTCCATTAGCCACACTCCAGTGCCTGTATCACCTGCAGGGGAGCTTCTACATATGCGCCTGATGCCCAGGTTTTGGTGGCCGCTGCCCAGGGGACGTCCCTTGGTTGGCTGACTCTGAAGGCCAGGGCAGCTTGCCTTCCTGTGTCCCATGGGATTGTAACACTCACAGAGACAGTTCTTGGCAGATCACCCCCCAGGAAACTGCACAGAGCAGAACAAAACATCTCCATTTTTTCTGAGAAAGGAGCCTATTTGCTTGCCCAGGAGCTTTGGCTCAGTGCAGCCTCTGGCCTGGCCCGTTTCTAGAAGCTACACAGGTGCACTCGGGGAATGCAGGCTGGGGGATACAACCTTTGCGCTCTCCATCTACCTGGCTTCAGCTCATCAATATCCTAGGGAAGCGTTTATATCCTGGTTGGGCTCCTTGAATTTTGTGGCTGCTACCAGGGGACACCTCTATATCTCCTGGGTCTGGTGGCTCAAGAGGCTTACCTTTGCAGGTCCCACAGAACAGTAACCAATGGAGAAAAAGTCCTTAAACAGCTACCACCCTCAGGGAGCAGCAAGAAGCAACAGACCTGGAAGATCATTCTTTCCGAACCTATCAGCTTATTATCCTGGCTGCAGCCCGAGGGGCAGACATCTAATTAAACACATCTAAAGGCTGACTATGGGCCTCCCCACTGGCTGAGTGGTAAAGAATCCTCCTGCCAACACAGGAGATGCAAGAGATGTAGGCTAGATCCCTGGATCGGGAAGATCCTCAGGTCAGGAAGATCCCCTGGAGAAGGAAATGGCAACCCACTCCAGTATTCTTGCCTGGGAAATTCCATGGACAGAGGAGCCTGGTGGGCTATATAGCCCATCGGGTTGCAAAAGAGTAGGAAATGACTTGGCAGCTAAACAACAACAAAGGCTGACTGTAATGCTTTCCTGAGACCAGGGAGGACAGGCATTGTCTTCATGCTCTCCACAGTGCCAATATCACTTGGAGGGGATTTCTAACAGGTCTAGTGCCTCAGTTTTTACATCTGCTGCCCTGACTTTTGTGACTGGCCCCCAGGGAATATCCATTGATCATCTGGTTCTCAGTCCTGGGACCCATGGGACAGTGACAACCAGAGATAGCTTTTGGCAGGCTACCACTCCCAGAGCACTACACAGACAGTCTCAGCCTTTCTGTTAAAAAGGAAAATTTGCTAGTCCTTGAGCTTCAGCCTGAGGGGCAAGCTTCAGGTTCAGCGTGCACACCTATGAGCCTCCAGAGGTACTCTCAGGGAAAATAGGCTGGGGGACACTTTCTTTGCATTCTCCCTCTGCCTCACTGTTCAGTTCATTTTCTCAGTTGTGTCCGACTCTTTGTGGCCCCATGGACTGTAGCACACCAGGCTTTCCTATCCATCACCAGTTCGCAGAGCTTGATCAAATTCATGTCCATCGTGTTGGTGATACCATCCAACGATCTCATCTTCTGTCGTCCCCTTCTCCCGCCTTCAATCTTTCCCAGCATCAGGGTCTTTTCCAATGAGTCATTTCTTCACATCAGGTGGCCAAAGTATTGGAGTTTCAGGTTCAGTATCAGTCCTTCCAATGAATATTCAGGACTGATATCCTTTAGGATTGACTGATTTGATCTCCTTGCAGTCCAAGGGACTCTAGAGTCTTCTCCAAAACCACAGTTCAAAAGCATCAGTTCTTTGGCGTTCAACTTTCTTTATAGTCCAACTCTCACATCCATATATGACTACTGGAAAAACTATAGCTTTGTCTAGACAGACCTTTTTAGGCAAAGTGATGTCTCTGATTTTTAATACACTGTCTAGGTTGGTCATAGCTTTTCTTTCAAGGAGCAAGCATCTTTTAATTTCATGGTGGTAGCCACCATCTGCAGTGGTTTTGGAACCCAAGAAAATATTTCTGTATCTTACAGAAAGTAGCTTAGACACACATCTTGAACTTCACTTTCTGCAACTGCACCTCGGGACACCTCGGGATCACTTGGCTGTGGTGGTCAGCAGGATTGTGTCTATTTGCATATTTTAACAGTTGCTGCCTTAGAGTCTGGCTTCCAATCAGCCTGAATCTAGGTGCTAAGATCCTTCCCTTTGAGACACTGACAGGCCTTGGCCCACCCTCAACTATGGGGAGCTATTAAAAATAAAATCAGTTGCTTGGATAATCACAAAGGTTTGAGAGACAGCCAAGAGCTAAGGCAGGGTTGAATGATGAGGTTCATCTCCTACATGAGCATATTTCATCAAGACTGGGAGATGTGGCTATTTAATATAATCTTAGAAACCAACACAGAGAGTCAAGCCTAAGAAACAGGAATATGTTACAAGGAAAGAATAAGATAAAATCTCTGGAAAAAAAAGTTTAATGAAAGAAGTTCAACGTAATGATCATAAAGATGCTCATTGAACTCAGGAGAAAAACAGATGAACACACAGAATTTCAACAAAGAGATAGAAAATATAAGAAAATACCAATTAGAGGTGAAGATAAAATAACAATACTGACTTATAGGACAACATCAAGCAGCCTAACAGTTTCTAAATACAGGGGTACCAGAAGGAGAAGAGAGTGGGAAAGGAGCAGAAAGTTATTTGAAGACATAATGGCTGAAAGCTTCTCTAACCCAGGGAAGGAAACTGACATTCAGATCCAGGAAGACCAGAGAGTTCCAAATGAGAAGAAGCACAGAGATCCACACCAAGGCTTCTTATAATTAAAATATCAAAATTTAACGACAAGGAGACAATCTTAAAAGCAACAAGAGAAAAAAACAACTTGTTACATACAAGGAAAGTCTCATAAGACTCTCAGGAGATTTTTCAGCAGAAACTCAGCCAGAATAGAGGGACACAATACAGTCAAAGTGCTAAAAGAAAAAACTCCCCAGAATACTCGACCCAGCAAAGTTCAGAACTGAAAAACTGATGCTTTCTGAACAAGCAAAAGTTAAAGGAGATCATCGTTACACTGGCCTTACAGGAGATGTTAAAGGGATTTCTTTAAGTTGAAAAGAAAATGTGCTAATTAGTAAGAAGAAACATATGAAAGTATAAATCTCATTGGTAAAGGTAAATATTTAGTATAGATAGATTAATCACTTGTGGAGCTGCATAAAGGTTAACCACAAAAAGCAGTGAAAATAATAGCTACAATTATTAAAGAATAACAAGACAAAAAGATATAAGATGTGACAGCAAAATCATAAAATGTGAAGGGACAGGACAACTAAAATGCAGAGCTCTAGAATGTGCTCCGAACTTGTTATCAACTTCATATAAAATATATTTATTATAAGAACTTATAATAAGTAAAAGTCCTTATATGTAAGTCTCATGGTAACCACAAAGTCAAGTCCTATAGTAGATATGCAAAAGATAATGAGAAAGAAATCCAAGCATAACACTAAAGAAAGTGATTAAACCACAAAGGAAGAGAGTAAGAGTAACTACAAAACAGTAGAGAATAATCACAAAAGGGCAATTAGTATATACCTATCTTCCCTGGTGGCTCAGTGGTAAAGAATCCACCTGCCAGTGTAGAAGACATGGGTTTGATCCCTGGCTTGGGAAGATCCCCTGGAAAAGGAAAAGGCAACTCCCTCCAGTATTCTTGCCTGGGAAATCCCATGGATAGAGGAGCCTGGTGGGCTATAGTCCATGGGGTCACAAAGAATCAGACCCGATTTAGCAACTAAACAACAACAACAATGAATAATTACTCTAAATGTGTGTGTGTATTAGTTGCTTAGTCACGTCTGACTCTCTGCAACCCCATAGACTGAGGCCACCAAGCCCCTCTGTCCATGGGATTCTCCAAGCAAGAATACCGGAGTGGGTTGCCATTTCCTTCTCTGAAAGGAAGTATAGAAAGAAAGAAAATGAAGTCGCTCAGTCGTCTCCGACTCTTTGTGACCCCATGGACTGTAGCCTATCAGGCTCCTTCATCCATGGAATTTTCCAGGCAGGAGTACTGGAGTGGGTTGCCATTTCCTTCTCCAATTACTCTAAATGTAAAGTGATTAAATGTTCCAATCAAAAAACTGTGGTTGAATGGATTAAAAAAACAAGACCCTTTTACATGCTTCTACATGGTTTCCACACAAATGGAAATCAATGGAAAGCTGGGTGTAGCTATACTTATAACAGAGAAAGTATACTTTAAAACAAAGACTGTAAAAAGGGACAAAGAAGGGTGCTACACAATGATAAAGGAGTCAACCCAACAAGAGAATATAACATTTGTAAGTATCTATGACCCAAAATGAGAGCACCCAAATATAGAAAGTAAGCATTAACAAACCTAAAGGGAGCAATAGATAGCAATATGCACAAGATCTGAATAGACATTCTTTCAAAGACACACAGATGTCCAGTATGTACACAAAAAATGTTCAATATCACTCTGTCAGGCAAATGCAAATCAAAACCACAATGAGATATCACCTCACACCTGTTAGAATGCTGCTGCTGCTAAGTCACTTCAGTCGTGTCCGACGCTGTGTGACCCCGTAGACGGCAGTCCACCAGGCTCCCCCGTCCCTGGGATTCTCCAGGCAAGAACACTGGAGTGGGTTGCCATTCCCTTCTCCAATGCATGAAAGTAAAAAATGAAAGTGAAGTCGCTCAGTCATGTCTGACCCTCAGCGACCCCATGGACTGCAGCCTTCCAGGCTCCCCTATCCATGGGATTTTCCAGGCAAGAGTACTGGAATGGGGTGCCATTGTCTTCATCAAAAAGACAAGAGACAACAAGTGTTGGCAAGGATGTGGAGAACAGGAAACCCTTGTGTATTGTTGGTGGGAATGTACATTTGTGCAGTCACTATGATAAATGGTATGGAGGTTCCTCAAAGAATTAAAATTAGAACTACCACACAATCAACAATTCTAAGTGTTTATCAAAAGAAAATGAATATTAAGTTGAAAAGATACATGCACTTCTGTGTTCATTGCAGCACTATTTACAATAGCCAAGGTATGAGTCAAGGTCTGAAGACAACCTATGTGTCTATTAATAGATGAATGAAGAAAATGTGGTATATATACAATGGAATGTTATTCAGCCATGAAAAAGAAGGAAATCTTGCTATTTGTGACAAACGAATAACTCTTACAGGCATTATGCTAAGGGAAATAAGTTATAGTAAAAGACGCATATCATATGATCTTATATGAGTAAGTAAAAAACTAAGCTCACAGATACAGAGAACAGATTGGTAGTTGCTAGAGGCAGAGGTGGGGTGGGTGGTATAGAACAATATGGGGTAAAATAAGTGAAGGGGGATCAAAATGTACAAACTTCCATTTATAAAATAAATAAATCATGGGGATGTAATGTACAGCATGGTGACTATAGATCATACTATTTGAAAGCCAATAGAATAAACGTTAAAATTTCTCATCACAAGAAAAAAATTTTATAATTGTGCAGGGAGTCAGATGTTAACTAGATTTATTGTGGTGATCATTTTGCAGTATATATGAACATTGAATCATTATGCTGTGTACCTGAAACTAATACAATGTTATATGTGAATTATATCTTTATTTTAAAAATAAATAAAAAGCAAGAGCAGCTGACATAGCAACCAGCAAGAATAAATAATTGAACAATCTGAATCAAAGCCAGCCTTATGAACTAGTGGACTATATCTCCCCTGGCACCATCTTCCTTGGAGGTGAGAAGGGTGAGGCAGGTGATCTGCCTTGGCAATCAGAGCATCCACAGCTAAAGGGACCGGGTCCAGGACAGACATGTGACTCCCATCAGATGAATCCAATTTGGAACTCTGCATTTCAGCTGGTGGGAAGAGGCTGTCTCTGAAAGAAGCCATCTGAGAGGAAAACAGAGTATGAGATGGTGAGAGAAAACCATACTGATGGAGGCAGGGAGACTCAACATCCAGTGATGCCTGGGGTTTTTGGTATGACCTGTCCTGTTTTTGCTGGTTTGACAACTGCACCTGCAGAGTCCTGACCAACACACATGAGAACACAGGTCAACACAACATGATTAAGGCAGGAGAGGTGGATGGGGAGAGAATGAAAAGACTTAAGACAATGAACTGACACAGTCTAGGAGATGGGGGTGCTGGAACTGGATTGAGAAAGCCAGTAGCTACCTTGCACCATATGCACTGACTCCTGAAACAGACTAGAATCTGCTCAGGGTTGGTGAGGAAGAGATGCTTTCTTCCACACCTGTCTTCTCCCTGATCCAGAGACCGAGAGAGGTTAATCCAACTGAAAAAGAGGATCATATGAGCGCTGATTTTTTCAGGCAATCAAGCTGCTACATTCACTTATTTCTACATTCATGTGGAGACTGAGATTCCCAGGAAACAAGAGAATAAAGGTCAAAGGGAGAAGGGGCGACATGTACATAGGAGGCAGTGAAGAAGAAGAAAAAAAAATTGTTTGATCTCATTGTAATTAAAGAAGTACAACATTATAATTAAAGAAGCAACACTGAGATAGTATTTCATCTATCAAATTGGCATTGATAATATCCACTGCTGGTCAAAGTGTTTAAGGCAAAGTACTTTGATAAATGCTTATAGTACGAACTTAAATTTTTAGAAAGCAACCTAGCATATGTATCATATTTTTAAAGTCTCCTACTTTGAATAAGTAAGTCTACTAAGACTTCAGTCTAAATAAATAGGGGTTTATATTAAAGGATGTTCATCACACCTATTTGCAGGGTGGGAACATAGACTCTCAACAGGGGCAGGAGAGGGTGGGATGAATTGAAAGAGTAGCATTGAAATATATATATTACCATATGTAAAGTAGATAGCTAATGGGAAATTGCTGTATAATACAGGGAGCTCAACCTGGTGCTCTGTGACAGCCTAGAGGGGAGGGATAGCATGGGAGGGAAGTTCAAGAGGGAGGGGACGTATGTATACCATGGCTGATTCATGTTGATGTATGGCAGACACCAGCACAACATTGTAAAGCAATTATCCTTCAATTAAAAATAAATTTAAAAACATCAAACACACACACAAAAGGTGTTCCTCACAGATTACTTAGGGTTGAAAGTGAAGTCACTCAGTCATGTCCGACTCTTTGCGACCCCATGGACTGTAGCCTACCAGGCTTCTCCATCCATGGGATTTTCCAGGCAAGAATACTGGAGTGGGTTACCATTTCCTTCTCCAGGGGATCTTCCCGACCCAGGGATCGAACCCCGGTCTCCCGCATTGGAGGCAGGTGCTTTAACCTCTGAGCCACCAGGGAAGCCCCTACTTAGGGTTAGAATCTGAAAATTTAAATATGTCTATTCTCTAGAAATAGGGACAATCAATTATGACATGCTAAAAGATAGAATACCAAGAAGCAAGTGAAAAACATTTTGTTGAGGTATTTCTGGGTAAAATTACATATACGTCTGGAATTTGTTTTAAAATATTCCAGTTAAAAAAAAACAATTAAAAAAAAACTGGTGGGCAGGGTATGAAATAATTGTTGAGCCTGGGAGCTGTACACAAAGGAGTTCCTTAAACTATTCTACTTTTACTTATGTTTGAAAAACTCTACCCTACTAACTTAAAAATCATAGTTGTAAAGAATAGTAAATAAAATGGAAACATGACTCAATTATTATGAATATTAAATACTGATTACAATATAAAATAAGAAATGCAAGATAGAAAATTGCTTACATATACATTTATATATGCTATATATTTTAAAAGATTAGAAACTATATGAATATATATTTAAAATATATAACATAAGCTTAATTTCATTCAAGTCATGTTTTTTTCATGCAGTTTAGAGCACTGAACTGTCCAATGGAAAATTAATGGAAGTCACATAGGTAATTTAAAATTTTCTAATCACCATATTATATATATAAAGTAAGATTTTCAAAAACAAGTTAAGTTTTAATATACTTTAGCCTAGTGTATAATATTGCTATTTCAACATCAATAAAAAAATGATGAAACAATTTACATTTTTTTCCATACTAAGTTCTAGAAATCGACTGTTTTATCTTTGCAGCTTATCTGGACTTGGAAGTGCCACATTTGCAGGACCAAGAGCCATCCATGAGGCTTGTGGCTACCGTAACAGCAGTACAGAGCCAGTCCTTGTAAGCCCCTCTGACTTCGTACTGACTCCTGGGTAATGTGTTTGCACACCAAATAAATCAGTTAGAAGTATGATGCTCTAACCTCTAGCTTGTTCTCTTGGAAGACTAACACCAAGTTCAAGTGTACCTGGCCCTGTTGGACAACAAGAAATCTTGAGGGTCCACAGACTTGCCCAGGTAGAAGCCCCACTTCCCTTCCTTTCTTATTTCTTCTTCTTTCTCCCTCAGTCTCCTGCCAAGGTCCTGGCATGAAATGATTATGCCTCCCGGACAGGCCTCCAAGGGACCTCTTGTTCCTGTCCTTATTTTCTGTTACTCTCTTCCATTTTCTCTCTTTTGCACAAAACATGCATGTATCTAGGGCTCAGTGGTAAAGAATCTACCTGCCAATGAAAGAGACACGGGTTCAATCCCTGGGTCAGGAAGATCTCCTGGGGAAGGGCATGGCACCCCACTGCAGCCTTCTTGCCTGAAGAATCCCATGTACAGAGGAGCCTGGTGGGCTATATATAGTCCATGGGGTTGCAAAAGAGCTGGACATGACTTAGCGACTAAACAACAGCAAAGAACGTGTGTACATATGCTGTGTGGACTGAGTTGGGTCCCTACAAATTCATGGTAAAGCCCTAAGCCCCAGTATGTCAATATGACACTGTTTGCAGGTATGGGTCTTTAAATAGGTAATTGAGGTTAAATGAGGTCTTTAGAGTAGGCTCTCATCTGACTGGTGTCCTTACGGGAAATTAGGACACAGAAGGGTAGAAAGGGAGGAACACAAGAAGCCACCTGGAGCAGACAGCCATCTACAAGCTGGAGAAAGGCTGGAACATGACCCTTCCCTGTTGACCCTCAGAAGAAGCTAACCCTGCTGATACCCTGACCACAGATGCCTACCCCCAGAACTGTGAGCAACTAGACTCCAGTTGTTTCAGCCCACCCCACCTCTCTGCCAGCCTGTGACACTTTGCTATGGCAGCCGGAGCCAACTCATGCATACTATTGATGCATACAACTTCAGCCTTCTCTTTCTTCTAGTAAGTTAAGTTCAACTGGCATTGACTGAGGATTTTTCTCTACTTTTATCTAATGAGAAAGTGCTGTGGATGTGAGGCAGGGAAAGGACACTTTATGGGCAACAGAATTCTGTGATTTGTAGAAGACTGGGTCAGAAATTAAGACATGCCACTGTCCATTCTCTGCACCAGCTTGCTGTGTTCTCAGAAGCAAGCCACTTAATTTTCCAAAGGCTCAGTCTATTCATCTGTAAAGCACAGGATTGAATTGGATCACCTCTCTTGCCCAGAATAATCTTAACATCCTACAGCTCGTCCTGGCTCAGACAGGAGTCTGTCTCCTACTGTACACCCACAGCTTCCTGGATGAGGCACATAGAAAAAGACAGTGGTTAGGACAATATTTAGTTTCAAAATGTTTTTAGTATAAATTATCTTAGCTTAAAGCTGCCTGCTTGCTTTTGCCTGCTCAGATGCCTCCCCACCATGTAAACATATAAGTTTGGGGAGAATATAAAGGGAGGTGAATGAACTTGTGATCACTGTGTAAACTGTGAACAAGGATTAAACATGAGACTGAAATGTCCCGCATTTCCAATACGTTCAGACCAAGCTGCTGGTAAACTGTGATGTTTGCACTTCATTTTTTTTGACATGGGACCATAACGAAGGCTTGGAGTTCTAAGAAGCATCTTAGGACGAAGCGCTTGGGACTTGTCCCATCACATAATCATCCCGGTGATGTAATAATCTCTGTCTCTTCAGGGATGCCTAGGAGACACAGGGTGGCCTCTTTGAGGATTGGACATCACCCTTTGCCTCAGTTACTTTTTTTTTTTCTGGAAAGGAACTAAAGACCTCTGGTGTAGTTTAAGAAATATCCAAGCCATGAGCTGACCCCCAAACATCTATTCTGATCTTCCAGTGAGAAACCAATCAAGGCAACATATGTACTTATTTCAAAGTACATTTGCAATGGCTTAAGTTCTTCAGAAAAGGTGGATCAAGGACGCAATACCAACAATATATTCAGTGTCCTCTTCGAGGGTACACCTGTTGACACAGGTCACCGCTACAACAGCTGAAAACAAGGAAATCCACAGACCAGAAACCCTTGTGTCCCCAGAGCGCGACCAGGTTTATTTTGAACAAAAGGTTTGCTTTCAGTAAAGATCCCCGCAGAAGGCCTTCTCGCCTTGAATGGACCAGCTCGGCTAGAGCACAGCACTTAGAGTTACCATAGGAAATTCCCCTCGTGCCAGTTGGAAAATAACATCCCCAGTATGACTGTTTGGAGAGGAAGTTCCAACCACAGGAGACAGACTAAACAGCGGAATTCCTGAACGCATCCAAGCCATTCACACCGCAACAAAGGCGTCAGATTCGGCTTTGCTGGTGCCCAGCTTGTGCTGGGCTGCAGGCTGATGGTCTCTGCTGAGGCTGCCTCACCTGCCCCTGAATTCAGGTCCGGCCTCCCCAGGGAAGGCTCCACGGTGCCCTGGGAGTTGCTACCAAGCATCATCTGCTCTAAATATTTCCCCCTCTGGGAGCCAGCCATACCAATTTTGCTTTCTCCCTTTTGGGTCCAAAGATCCCATCAGGGGAGCCTATTCATTGTTTTCTTGGCTTATATAACCACAGCAGGGACATTCCCTCCAAAAGTGCTCTGGTATTAAGCACATATGCTCCCTGGATGCAGAGTGGGCCATTCAATAGTACAGAGCAGGATTTTGTTTATTTAGTTAATTGCCTTCTGGGCAGCACAGTTGGCCTGGCCTGGGAAGAGAAGAACTGGGCTTTACCTTTTACTTTTACTAAGACAGCAGTCATCCTCTAGGTGGCCTTGGAAGCAGGGGCTAAAGGACATGGGGCATTGAAAGGGAAGAAGGGAAGTAGGTTAAAAAGAGAATCCTGGCTACTCTTCCCTTAGGACTTAGAATCCCTAGGACAGTAGTTTTTAGCCAGGGACAATGTCTAAAGACATTTTTGGTTGTCATGACTAGGGAAGGGGTTACTGGCATCCAGTGGGTTGGGGCCAGGGTTACTGCTGAATATCCTGTGATGCACAGATGGCCCCCACAGCAAAGAGGCATCTGGTCTAAAATGCCAGCATCCCAAGGCTGAGTAAACTTTGCTCTTTGGGTGAGAGTGGTGCCAAGTACTTCTGTTTTTAAATAAACTCTGCCTGTGATTCCAATGCAGTCTGAGGTTTGAGAATTTCCACCCGTGTTGTCAACTGGCTGATGACATCAGGCTGCCAGGGCACTGAGGATGGGTCAAGGCAGACATGGAACACACTCAGATAAGTAACACACGTTACAAATTTATTCCATGCAGGACCCATGGGAGACTTTAACAGGACTTATGGGCCCATGGGGATGAGTAACTATAGGGTCCAGTTACCCCCAAGCAGAAAAGCAAGGGAAAGCTGAGCAGCTGGGCCTCGGAAATGTCAGCCTCACTGCCAATGTCCCCATTGTTATAACTCTGCGGGCTTGACTGACTCAAGAGAGTTTGCAAGTCTGCCAGAGCACTGTGCTTCTGCGTAGTAGGGCCCTATTGTCAACCGTAAGCATCATAAGTGGATCACGGGGAGAGCAGGAGTTATTTCTAGAGCTTATGTTCCGGTTACCGGGTGTGCCACAGTACTTTGGCACATCTTTTCCTTGGGGAAAGATGAAAAAGTTAAGGAGAAACTTCTCCACTATCTTCTAGTGTTCAAGAGTACCATATAGAGAGTCAAATGATTTCTGCTCTACTTTCTCGCTTTCTCCTTAGCAGCCATACACTTTGGCCAAGCTGCTGTCTTCTGGGGGCCCTGGTGTCCTCCCCTATGATAATGCCTGACCTAACTCACTGAACTGCTGAAGGATCATTGAGAGGTCTTAGCCAGGTGCTTTTAAAAAATTTAAATGGAAAGAGGTGATTTGTGTTTGTAGGTGAAAGGAAAGAAACCAGTAGTGGCAACCTATTGTAAATGGAAATGTTTTTCTATTAAGTCATGGGGTTCAGGGAAGGTCTTTATATCTTTCTTTGAATAATTATGATTTTTTATGGCTATAAAGAATCAGAAGAGAAAGAAAAGCAGACTTTTCTTTTTGCATCATTACTTAAAGGTTTAGACTTTTTCTTTTTTAAAGGAACATAAATAATATAATCAAAATCATATGGGACCCACCAACTTTACTATTTCCATTTCCATTTCCAAGCTAAGTCTGTTTAATTAGGCTCTGCTACTGCTGCTAAGTCGCTTCAGTCGTGTCCGACTGTGTGTGACCCCATAGACGGCAGCCCACCAGGCTTCCTCGTCCCTGGAATTCTCCAGGCAAGAACACTGGAGTGGGTTGCCATTTCCTCCTCCAATGCATAAAAGTGAAAAGTGAAAGTGAAGTTGCTCAGTCGCGTCTGACTCCTAGCGACCCCATGGACTGTAGCCTACCAGGCTTCCCTGTCCCTGGGATTCTCCAGGCAAGAGTACTGGAGTGGGTTGCCATTGCCTTCTCCTACACCAAAACAAATACCTAACATTTCAATTTATTAAGAGGTCAGGTCCAAACTACTTAGAAGGTTTTTATATCCTAACAATTGAGTTCAGTTCAGTTCAGTTCAGTTGCTCAGTCGTGTCCGAATCTTTGCGACCCCATGAATCGCAGCACGCCAGGCCTCCCTGTCCATCACCAACTCCCGGAGTTCACTTAAGCTCATGTCCATCAAGTCAGTGATGCCATCCAGCCATCTCATCCTCTGTCATTCCCTTTTCCTCCTGCCCCCAATCCCTCCCAGTATCACGGTCTTTTCCAATGAGTCAACTCTTTGCATGAGGTGGCCAAAGTACTGGAGTTTCAGCTTTAGCATCATTCCTTCCAAAGAACACCCAGGGCTGATCTGTAGAATGGACTAGTTGGATCTCCTTGCAGTCCAAGGGACTCTCAAGAGTCTTCTCCAACACCACAGTTCAAAAGCATCAATTCTTAGGTGCTCAGCCTTCTTCACAGTCCAACTCTTGCATCCATACATGACCACTGGAAAAACCACAGCCTTGACTAGATGGACCTTTGTTGGCAAAGTAATGTCTCTGCTTTTCAATATGCTATCTAGGTTGGTCATAACTTTCCTAACAATTGAGTAGCAGTTTAAAAAAAATACAGAAATTGAACAAAAATAGAATTTTCATTCTTAATTACAATTTACAGATATAAGTGTGTCTGCTGCATATTGTATAAGTTCTCCATCAGGGAATCAGGTCATATCAACCAATGCCCAACCTCATGTTCCACACCAACTGTGTAGTACTTGCTTCAAAGATACATTACCCAAAGTAATAGAGTAAGATTCAATACTGAAATTGTTAATTTCACTGATTCTTAGTTCGTGCTGTGTCCAACAGACATTAAAAATTAAAAATATCTCATAGCACCTCATGTTACTGGGGTATATAATCTGGGAACTATGAAGATAGACAAAGATATCTTAGGGAAGATACAATGTTTTATACACAAATATGACAAAATATTCATAAAATACATATCTGAAAAAGGTTTTGTATCTAGAATTTATAAAAGATGCCTAAAATCAATGGTAAAAAAAGATTAATTAGAGACTTCACAAAGATGAGAGTGGCAAAAAGCTCATGGAAAGGTGAATAATCTGTCACTAGGGAAATGCACGTTAAAACCACAATGAGATATGTTGTACGTGGAACTCTCTGATACTGTTGGTGAGAATGCAAATGGTATAACCACTTCAGCAAACACAATGGGACACCGCTGGCATAAAAAGCAAATTACTGAGCACTTAATATGAATGTATCTCAAACTCATGAGACTTGACAAAAAAACCAGGCATAATATTGTCTGATTCCTTTTAAATGAAGTTAAAGAATAGGCAGAAGTAATCTATGGTGATAGAAATCAGAGAAGAGATTATCGTTTATCAAAACTGTTTGGATAATACAGTTGAGTATATAGTTAATGCCTAGATCTAGTTAAGATCTAGATCTAGGCATTTTCACCATATATAAATTTCTTTTTTTAAACAAATTTTTAAAATTTTACTTTATAATACTGTATTGGTTTTGCCATACATCAACATGAATCTGCCATGGGTGTACATCAATTTTAAAAACACCTTTGGCAGAAAGTTTAAAGCATTTATTAGTTTAAGGAGGTTACTCAACATATTTTTATTAATGGAAATTTTAAAATTAAGCATAAAAAAGAAAACAACTGATGTACAGATAAAAAGAAAGTTTAAACAAGATAAATGATAGGGAAAGTTTAAGCAGAAAAAGATGGCTGATATTGTCAAAGATATTAGAAAACAGATACTTAAATTCTCTAGCAGTGTCTTATACATATCAAGGAGCCCATGAATAATAATACATGTGGTTCCACTGCTTGACATTTATCAAGTACTAATGTCCATGGTAAAGAGTCCACCTGCCAATGCATGAGACATGAGTTCCATGCCTGGATCAGGAAGGGGAGGAATGGCAACCCACTCCAAGATTCTTGCCTGGAAGATCCCATGGACAGAGGAGCCTGGTGGGCCACAGTCCAAAGGGTTACAAAAGAGTTGGACACAACTTAGCATCTAAACAACAACAAATCTTATGCTGGATATTATGCTAATTCAATTTAATCTTTACAACTATTATATGAGGCAGTTATTATTATCCTAACTCACAGATGAGATCTACATTAAGTAATTTCCACCAAGTCACACAGCTGATATGTTGAGGGGCCTGGATTTAAAATCAGATTCTGACTCATGAGCTCACGTTCTGATATTCTTTACTGCCTCCAAAGAAAAACAGATTTTATTTTTTAAACTAAGAGACCTCAGCTATATCACTAATGCATCAATGTGTGGCAGGGATGGTGCTAAGAGCCATTTCTCTCTACTTCTTACCTTCCATTATAAAATATGAAAACGGTCACTATTCTTCACTATCATCATTCCTTACAGCTAGGGATGGCAACAGGATGCAGACAAGTTATTATTCAAGATAAAGAAAACTCATGGCATGAATCATGACATACCAAGATTAGAAAAACACTCACCTTGTCTGTTCAACTTTGTCCCAACTTCAGGCAGACTACAGTAAATAACATCTCCCAAAGCTTCCTGTGCAAAATTAGGCTCAGTAGACCCCAGAAACAACAGAGAACAGGCTTTGTTGTTTTGGATGCTTAAGGCATGATTCTTTTTCTCCTTTTGCAAATTCTACTGCAGTTATTGTCTTCCCCCTGAAATGTTTCTATGACACAAAATCTGCCTCTTGATGGGGCCACAAATGAAATATCTCCCCTCCATCCACAAGAGCAAACTATTTTACTCTGTTTACCTGCAAGGGCACATGAGAAGTCAATCCAATGAAACAGATTGGCTCATTAGTAACACATTGTAATGAAACTGAACATTAATGAAACCATATACACTGTTAATTTTATTAACATTTTATTAAAATTATTTTTATCAATAGACATTTCTATTCTATTAGTGAATATTTTTAAACAGCATATTAATCTTCTCAAAGGTAAACATTATCAGTTATAAAAACAAAACAAAACAAAACAGGGTAACCTCTTGATATAGACTGGAATGAAATGAGGAATGACAAAAGCCAGCGAAACATGAGTTGACTCAATGATCAGCCTCACATCCCTGCTTCAGCTCCCCAGCCCCATATGGACACCCAGTACTTCACAGTCAGTCCCCATTTCCTGTTACATCTCTCTTATTTCCTTTATTATTTTTCATTCATCTATTGGCTCAGTTCTTGAGCAATGGGGCTGGGACTATCTTTACTCCTACATTTGATATAGCATCTGATAACCATTGACAAAGGTACCATCACCCCCATTTTGCAGAAGGGTGACCTCAAATATTGGAGTATTAGACTTAATCAAGGCTAGTACAGCTGAGAACTTTTCAGGGACTGCACCAATGTAAGCCTTGTGGGTTAATCACTTGACCCCGACCTGAAGTCTTTTAGCCTGCTTTTAGTAAGTAACTGTCTTACCATTGTTTAGTTAGTTATTCCACATAACATGGTAATGTGGTTTCCTCATTTAATCATGAGGAAATGGGTAGAGAATAAATCCATCTTTGGGGCTTCTCAGGTGGCACTAGTGGTAAAAAAATAAAACCACCTGCCAACTCAGGAGACTTAAGAGATGTGGGTTCAATCCCTGGGTCAGGAAGACCCCTGGAGCAGAACAAGGCAACCCACTCCAGTATTCTTGCCTGGAGAACCCTGTGGACAGAGGAGTCTGGCGATCTATAGTCCATAGGGATGCAAAGAGTCAGACAGGATTGAGGGTACACACAAGGCCATCTCTATGTAAGTACAACGCCCTCTATCTGTGAATACACCTCTGATAGTCTCTAGTCTCCTCTAGATGGTTAGATAGCATCACTGACTCAGTGGACATAAATTTAAGCAAACCCTGGGAGATAGTGAAGGACAGAGGAGCCTGCCTGGTGTGCTGCAGTCCATGGGTTTGCAGAGAGTAGAACACAACTAAGTGACTGAACAACAAGTCTCAAGTTCAAGTCAGACTTTCATGGGAAATGCCTCGCAGGATTTTCTCCATTAACTGAAGATACTCATCACCCAGAGAAAAGGAGATTCTCACTGAACCCCTTCTTTGAAAGATGATCTTAACACAAAAGGTACAGCTACTGAGGTTGCCCCCTGAGGAACTGTTACTTTGGAAGACAAGTACAAAATGGTCACAGCAAAGTACCTAGAAATGTTCCTGAATGGAATGGTGCCTAGACCACAAGCAACTCCTGGCCTAAAAAGATTTCCCCTTTCTCCTCCACCTTTGTCCTAGAACTCAGTGTGTTCTGCAATTATGCTTTATCGAAACTGGTCCAGCAGCCCTGATGTACAAACTCCAGATTAGATCTCAGGCCACCACGTTTCCCATGTCACTTCTTCAGAGTTTTAGATACAAAGCGACAGTTTCCTTGAATGCTCTCCGGGCCTCTCAAGAGCCCCTGATTGCAATGAGGAAGCACAAAATGTTCTTGAGAAATCACCCCTTTGTTTTTCTATAATTAGCTGGTTCTCTTCCTCTTCTTGATTCCCCACCTAAGGATGCATTGACCCAGCTGAACAACAACACTAAAGATGTGGGAGATAGCGTTTATCACACTATGATGCAAATATTAGCATCAGGATGGAATTTCTACTCCAGTCCCAGGACTGTTATTTTTTCTGCTTGTAGTAAATTCTAAGTATCACTAACATGGTTTTAGCAGCAATCACTTCCTGATTACTTAGGAAAATCTACCTTTTTGTTTATTGCTTTATTTCTAGTCTAAGCTGGTCATTAGCATGCCACTAGTGAAAAGATTCACCTCTAGGTCACTTCCCTTTGCATTTTAGGCTGGTACCAGGAAAGGTACACTGATTTTCCTAGGAAATGTAATTTACCTTAAACTAAGTGAAAAAGATATATTTAAAGGCATCCAACATGCATGAACACCTGGCCCTTTTATGCAAACATCCAGCCAATCATATAGGAGTTGACAGCATGCTTATAAATGTTTTGAAACGGTAAACAACAGCCCTGAAAGCCTACGCATACAACAGCCTTAGGTGTACCTTTCCTCAACTGAATGAATCTTTAGACTGAGGGTCAATTTCTAATGCTATGTCCAGTTCTATCCCTGGGTGGAGAAGGGAGGGAGGCTGTTATTCTTCTATCAGCAGGTAGCCAGGTGCTTGCTCTTTGGAAAGCATTCAGTAGTTTTATTCCTTTTATAGGTGTGCATGCACTCGTGTGCGTGTGCACACACCCTGAAATGTTACAAAGGACTGGGATGTGACCACTTTCAGGCTCCATTAGTATCCTCTCACCTTCCGCATTCTAACTCAGCTTTGCACCCAGCACCAGGCTCTGCTGTCAGCCTCGTGAGACTTGGGGACGCCCAAGCTCCACAGAGGTGGGCAGCCCTGGGCACCTTCCTTTGCACTGCCTCCGCATTGGATAGGAGTCCCAGCAAACCACATTCTACCACAGAGCCAAGGAGAAGGTCTCGGTCACTGAAAATAAAAAGTGCTTCCCGAGAGTAGTACTCCTTCCTCATAAAAATGCACAATCTGGTCCAGCCAGATTCTTCCTTTCAGGTCATGACACAGGGAAGTCAGTGAGCTGGCTGACCTGAGACAGTATCTTCAAGCTGGGTGAGGCTCAGCTACTATCAGCAACTGCTTCTCACTTCTCATTCAGAGTGTGAAATATTAGGGGACCCAAAGTATGTAAAGAATTCTATTTGCATGGCAGTTCAGTTCAGTTGCTCAGTCGTGTCAGACTCTTTGCGACCCCATGGACTGTAGCACACCAGGCCTCCCTGTCCATTACCATCTCCCAGAGCTTACTCAAACTCATGTCCATCAAGTCAGTGATGCCATCCAGCCATCTCATCCTCTGTCATCCCCTTCTCTTCCTGCCTCCAATCCCTCCCAGCATCAGAGTCTTTTCCAATGAGACGGTTCTTCTCATCAGGTGGCCAAAGTATTGGGAGTTTCAGCTTCAGCATCATTCCTTCCAATGAACACCCAGGACTGATTTCCTTTAGGATGAACTGGTTGGATCTCCTTGCAGTCCAAGGGAGTCTCAAGAGTCTTCTCCATCATCACAGTTCAAAAGCATCAATTCTCTGGTGCTCAGCTTTCTTTATAGTCCAACTCTCACATCCATACATGACTACTGGAAAAACCATAGCTTTGACTAGATGAACCTTTGTTGGTAAAGTAATGTCTCTGCTTTTTAATATGCTGTCTAGGTTGGTAATACTTTTTCTTTCAAGGAGCAAGTGTCTTTTTATTCCATGGCTGCAGTCACCATCTTCAGTGATTTTGGAGCCCCCCAAAATAAAAATAAATTGCATGGCAATTGGTTTCAAACAGCTACTGGCTAAATATGAATGTCTCATTAAAAAAAAAAAAACCCACAAACAATCACAAAATCCACTCCACAGCCAAGAACACAGAGGAAGGAACAGTGAGTCATACACACAGCCCTAAGTGCGGGTGTCTGGATGGCACCTGGGGCTGGGACACTATGGTGTCTGGGCTTTATCTGCATATCCTTCTACTAGCCTGGCCACATAACCTCTGTATTGAGTGGGGCCTCATCTTTAAGACTAAGAGCCAGGATCAACAATGACAGAAAAGCACCTTTGGCAGCACTATCGTTTGCTATTTAAAACAGCTTTTCCTTACAGTCTTGCTGCATCTGGGGCTCGTAACTCCAGGTGAAATGCAGGGAAGAGACACATGCGTAAACGGAGGTGCGGTAGGACAGAAGAACCCTACACTTCTTTTCTGAATGGATTAGGGTTTACCTCTGGAAAACAACTAAATTACAGTTCTGGTCCAATTAATCTGAGTTAAATCTTACATTTTAAAAGAGTCAGTCGATCCGGTTGTTCTCCCAGATGTTGTAAGCCCAGTGTCGTGGCATTTGTTTGGTTAAAAGCTTTCTGTGTGCAGAAAGCTTTTTTCCTGATTCTTGCTGAATTCATCTGTGATTCAAAAGCTGTGATTGAAAGAACTTTCAAATTTACAGGTGTACAGGTCACTAGGGACATGACCCAAGAGTCACAATGCAGGTGACATTAGCAACCAGTCTTATGATCTTCATGGGGTCAGGAAAGGCTGAACATGAACACACTGGAACAAGGGCCCTTTTGGGGGAAGGGGGACAGAGAGAGAGGGAGGGAGGGAGGGAGGGAGCGGGGGTAATAGAAGACCCTCAGTAGGGACAACATGTTCTACCCCTTCTGGAAGCAATCAGAGGAAGTAAGCCAAACAGCTGACTGACACTTCTGCACGTTTACTTGACGGACTCCTGGAGAGCTGCCTGGCTGAAGGGGCTCCAGAAAGAGCATGAAATCAACTCGGTTCCACTGAAAATGGGGTCAGTTCCAAGGGCTTAATCTGTTTGCATTTTTTTTCTACTTTAAATAAGGTAGATTTCCTCACTAAAACTGGATCAGCTATATCCCACTTCTCAAAGGAGCCCATATGAGTTAAGGGCTCTCTCTGGCAGGAATGGGACCACAAGGGCCCTCCGCCAAGTGAAGCTGCCCAAGGCTAGAGCTGAGCTAGAGAATGTCCGCTATCTCCTTCCCAGAAGGTCCCCAGCAATATGGCCTACCCTTCTGGTGCTCTAATCAGAGTCTCAAGAAGAGGGAACATTATTTTACCTCCTGTCCATAAGACATATAGAGATATTTACCCACTGAGTTATGTCTGGGCTGATAAATGCTCACATGGTCCTTAGTTCCTCCTTTTAAAATGAATCATCTAAGCATAAGATTTTAGAACTTTGGTAGGTAACATTTTATTAAAAGAAAAAAATTTCTTAAGTGAAAGCAAGTTTATTTAGAGAGATACACATCCCACAGGCAGAATGCATATCTCTCAGGTGAAAGTGGCCCTGGAGTGTGGGGGTGGTTAGTTCTGGGTTCGGTAAGTAATATTTTAGAATTGACATTTTTCTTCTAGTAGCAGGATCATGATTCACACAAAGTCTTTAATTTTTAGACAGTGATTCAGCTCTAACCTGTTTGCTTTAACCCCTGCTCTGATCCCTTTTGCGTGTATGTATACATAAGTCTCCAAACACCAGGACTTCTGTTATCTATGTAAAATTGATACTATCAAAGATGTTGTTTACTGCTTATTTTAAAATGAAAAGTTTGCTTTCTGAGGACAGCAACAACAGCTGCTTGTAGGGGACTCACCATGACCAGGCTGCTTCCTCTTCTACCACTAGCAGCAGTTAGTAATAATTTCTGCAGTCCTTGCAACTGTCATCCATGACAAAGGTTTTGATTTGGCTGCACGGTTGAAACTGGAAATTTAGTATTTGGGTTTGTTCCAATTCTTTTTTTGCTCAGGCTACTAATCAATACCAAATCTAATGCATTTGAATACAATAAAACAGCACAGCCACTGTTATTGCCAACAGCTTCAAATGACAATGGGGCCTCACTTAAACGTTCTCCAACACAGCCTCCAAGTCAAGTGCCACACGAGCTGGCAAAGCTCATTAAGAAGGGTTATTGCATCAGAAACAGAGTTTTCTGTTGGAGTCATCACTGGCAAAGAGTCCTTACAGATTTGTGTCCTCGCTTATTGGGGTCAAACATTTGTCTTTAGTAAAATAAGGGCGTTGGACTAGACTCTAAAAATAACTGGCAGGAATGTGTTCTATGACTTGAGGATTCTCCAGTGGGTGGGTGGAGGTATCAACCAAATCAGGACACAGAATAAACTTCAGCAAAATGCTCTGTAAGAGCATGATGACTTGGCAAGGTCATGTTAAAAAAAAGAGGCTGGGTTGAATAAAATGATTTCTCGGAGGGAAAGAGTGAATAATTAGTGCCAAACTATTTACATAGTGGAAAATTCTGCTCTTTGGGAAGATGAGACTTGGTGGGTTCTAAGAAGCTGATCAGCATATTCCATTGCCTTATTTTCTGAAAGAAATCCACAGTTCATAATTCTTTAACTCCAGTCTCTAACTATTTACATCAAATGGAAAAAGAGGACATCTATTCAGCCCTATGTCAGAAACTCTTAGAATCACTAAACAGTTTTCAATACTTAAGAACAGTAAAATGCCCAGACAAGGGACTTTGTTAAACTCAGAGAAGAATACATATCAGTTGAAACAGGAGGATTTAATACTTAGCAATAGCTTTAAAATCTGTAAGCTCACTCTGAGTCATAAAAAAAATAGGCCAAGAAGCTTGAAAGAACACAGATCTAAGTTTTAAAAAGAGGCAAACACTGAAATGAAAATGTTAACGCATGAAATGCTAAACTCCTTAAAGATATCTTTATAAGTACAAATAAGTATAAATAAAAATTTGAAGAATTAAACTTAGGCAGAGTAGTTTGGACAAGAAAAAATTAGGTAAAGGAATATTTGGCAAACACACACACACACACATAAATCAGCTGCTCCAGATGACATATAGCTCCAGGGAATAAAAGAATTTGACTAATACGCTTACTGAACAATGGTGCAGTGAAGATGAACAATTATTTCTGAAAAATTACCTTGCACACAGGGGGAATGTCAGAAGCTTGGAAAAAGACCAACAACATGTGGCAGTAATGTAGAAAGAAACAGAAGGAAAGGGTAGTGAAAAATTAGCATATGATATATGCAATTACTGGTGTTAAAAGCTGTGGAATAAACGCTGTTGTTGTTTAGTCACTAAGTCATGTCCGACTCTTTGACTCTAGCCCTCCAGGCTTTCCCTGGGATTTCCCAGGCAAGAATATCGGAGTGGGATCCCCTTTTCCAGGGGATCTTCCCGACCCAGGGATTGAACCTGGGTCTCATGTGTTGCTGGCAGATTCTTTATCACCAAGTCACCTGGGAAGGCCAGAATAAACATTAGGGAGGTAATAGGGAGGTTCAGAATAGCAGAGGTGAATAAAACAATGTCTGCATTTAGATAACTGCAGATGAACTTGAGATTATCTTGACGACTTTGACACATTCTTGTAGTTAAGAATGAAAAGGGATGAGGAGGGGGACATTAAGGTGTATGAACATGCAGTGTCTCAGTTAAGATTTCACCATTAGCCTAAAGATTCAGAAGGGAGGCTGAAAATGGACAGAAATCTCAAACAAACATGGTATTAAGCCCAGTCATAGGGACATGTTTCAGAAGATGTCTTAACAATCTGCTACCACGTCAGTCTCAGTTAGTATCCTGACAGATGACCCAGGATGGGGTGTCACAACATTTATGGATGATACTCTGGTGGGGAGAGCCATGGAAAATATGAGAGAGGAGCAAGGAAAAAAAAAAAAAAAACTAGGTTAGACATAGACACATCTGCAAAGAGCGGATCCACTGGAAACAGAAACAAACAGGCTGGATAAATTTAGAAAACAACAGTTTAGGGATGAGAATATTTAACATGAATTCATACTGATTAAGAATGGGGATGTGAGAACAAGGTCCTACCATATAGCACAGGGAACTCTGCTCAGTGTTATGTGGCAGCCTGGATGGAGGAAGAGCTTTCAGGAGAATGGATCCAGGCATTTGTATGGTTGAGTCCCTTTCCTATCCACCTAAACTATCACAACATTGTTAATTGGCTATATTCCAATACAAAACAACAAGTTAAAATGGTAAAAAAAAAAAAAAAATTAAAGGGGAAACTAGGTGGTGAGGAAAGGAGCGCTTGGTCTGTAGCCATCGTTCCTTCCTCCTTCAGTCCTCATCTTTCGCAGAGCTTCTAACTGTGCTGCGTTGGTACAGGGCATCCAGAGGTTCACAGCCTCTAAGGAGCCACCATGAGGAGGGTCCAGGGACAATTATACCATTTTCAGTGGAAAACAAGTGGAGGTTACTAGCTATGATGACTTTGTTTTTTGGGTCTGGATTTGTTCCACCTTCCTTTATAGTAAGACCTGTCTGCTGCTGCCCGCTACATCGCTTAATTGTGTCTGATTCTTTGCAACCCCATGGACTGTAGCCCACCAGGCTCCTCTATCCATGGAGATTCTCCAGGCAAGAATCCTGGAGTGTGTTGCCATGCCCTCCTCTAGTTATAGTAAGATATCAACTGCTTAAAAAATCATCCATGAGACAGATATGAAGAGGAGTATGTTAAGAGGTGCAATCTCTTTTTTTTTAAAAAATGGATAAAACTCTTAATTTCAGCATCCTAGATAGATTTGGCACAAATCCTTAATGCCTCTTCTCTGAAATATGGAACATGATAATTGAACATACGCTTCCTTTTTATTTGAGTATTATTGCATTATTAGTTTCTTAATTAAATATGTATGTGATTTCAAAAAGTAATCTTAAAAAGAAAAATGTGTGTGGAGAGGGATATTGTTGGTATTTGAGATTCCATTGAAAACTATATTCAGAGGATGTGACTCAGAGCAAGCTTTAACCAGGTAACTGCCCTCCACCAATCCTCATTGAAGAATAATCCAGAAAAGGTGAAAGTGGAAGCAACAAGAAGTCACATTCCCCCAGCCCACCCAGATGCCAGTTCCTTTTCCATGGGTCTCACTGCCTGAGTAGTCAGTTAGTAGTCAGCACAAGAATCCTGTGCTGCAGTTCTCTCCACTCCCATTTCACAGATGAGACAACTGAGGACAAAGAGGTTAAGGCCATAAAGGAGATGTAGAGCTAGAAAGTGTCAGATCTAGGGCTTGCAAACAGCACAGCTCGACTCCAAAACCCATGCTCACCCCAACATCAGACACCCTCACACCTTGCCCCACCTCCACCTTCTGATTTCTGCTCAAGTGCTATGTTTTTTATGTAAGAAAGACCTTCTTATATCAATCAAATAGGGTATGGAGATGCTGCTTTATTTCATACCACTTATTTCTATTTGATATGCTATATATTTGCTTGCTTTCTGCTCTCTTGCTGGAATATATGTTTACTACAGAATCTCTAGTCTCAAACATGTCTGATACTTCACAGGTACTCAATAAATATTTGTTACTAAATTATACGCTTCTCAGGAACAAATGCTTTCTTTTTATTACCTAAATGCACACTAATTCATCTATTAAAGGTGTCTAGTTTGGAAAAAAAAATCACACTTATAAAACAAAATGCTGAACAGAGGAATAGGAAATGTCTTGTTAGATTTGTCCAGAATATTAATTTATGTCTACTGGACCAAGCAGACAGTTTCTGTAAGGTACTGTTTTTATTAATAGAAATTCCCTGCTTTTGTTAAGTGTTAAATAAAGAATTTGAAGGAGAACCAAAACACTGGACTCCTTGGATGTCCACATGCCTTGATCCAACTCTGTCAACCACACCAAGAAAGTAGGAGGGGATAGATGGATATGCAGAGAAACCAAGAAAATTCAGGTGAAAAAAGTCAATTCATTGCCCTGATGCTTTATTTACTGATGCCAAGAAACTGAAGACGGATTAAACAAACAAACAAACTGACTCTTTTTCCGCAGAAAAAGATGTTGGTTCTTTTGTAAGGAAATGATGCTAAGTTAGAGAACACTTTCTCTTCCTCTCTTTTACCCTCCCCTGTCCTGTATTTGAGCCCTAGACACCATTCCTGTCTAGTTGCCACTTGGACTGTTTAATTCTTGGAAGCTGACTATAAGTGTCTGGGGGCTTTTCTTGGAGAATCAGTACCTCTCAGGGGTTGAGTCATTCTTTCATGATGTTAAAGGAAATATAATTCCCTGATGGGGTGGGGCTGCTGTCCTGACCAGCATCCAACGAGAACATAAGTGGGGTACCTCGTCAGCAAGGAGCCTTCAGTAATCAGACACCAACACCACTCCTCTTTTGAAAAGAGAAAAATGTGCATAGAGTGAAGAAAGGAAGTTGCGTTGTAGAGTAGCAAAGAATGAAGCATAAGAGCTAACATTGGTTGTGAATGCTCATGTGGCAGGCATGTTGCTGGGTCTGTAGTCCCTTCTTATTCCAGAAGAGTAATCTTGGAGGTTAGGGTAGCTGCCTGAAGCCTCCACATATAGTGAATGACAGGACCAGGGTCGGTTTGGCTTTCTGGAGCCCACACTCCTGACCATAATGCTATATGACCTGTACAGGGTTTGTCTCATAGAGGGAGTAAGGATGGAGGGGACTTCTACTTTTGATGGTGCCCAGAAGTTTTTCTACAAAAACTGCAGCAGCATCTTGGAAGGAAGGGTTATTCCAGATGCATTTGCAACAGAATCCCTTTGATCCTCTTTAATCTATCATCAATTAACTTATGGGGCCCAAAACCATTTTTGGCTGACCATTTTAAAGAATATCTTTGGGACCACTTGTAGTCTGCCCTCTTATGCCTACTCCAGTGGCAAAAATAGTTGTGTGTGCTGGAAAGCTCTGTCTTCAGCACAACTGGCCAGATAACTACCCAAATATCTCTCTCAGAAATGTGTCATCTACAAAGCAATTGACTTTTGGGGTTCCAAATCCATCTCAGTTCCCCAACCTGGTGCTAATGAATTGTAAAGGCCTGGAGCAACCCAAGATGCATTTCAGCAATGCCATCTCCACGGCAACAAAGGGAGATGCAGTAGAAAAGCAGCCTCGGTCCTTGAATCAGGATGCCTGTATTCTAGGAGAACCTCCTCTCAATGAAGCTTAGTTTTCTCATCAATAAGATGGGGAGTCACTACATTTGCTATGAGGTTCAAATGAGCTAGGTTATCATCACCATGGCAAATGTTTATAGTGTCCTTGGAATGCTCCAAGCATCTACTAAGTGCTTCATACGTATATTTAATTTTTAACACAGGGGTTAGGTACTTATCATTAAAAGCTCTGATTTAAGGATGAGAAACTTGGGGCCTAGCTGAGGTTAAGTAATCTATCCAAGGTTACACAGCTGGTAAGTGACAGGTCAGAACCTGAATTCAGATTTGAGTACCTTCTGAAGCCATGGTTTTAATCTCTACAAGCTGAAGCTTGTGACTGCTTCGTGATTGGGCTCCACCCTGTCTCTCTGCTGCCATCCCTTGTATATGAGACCCTTGGGATTATATGAAAATCCTTGGAATGCCATTTTCCAATGTGAAGCTTTATCTTTAGCTTAACCTAAGCTAAGCTTTATTCTTAACCTAAGGACCTCAGGTTGCATTTGTCCAAAACTGATCAAGGAAGTCCCACAACGATGCTGGGTACGCCTGGGTGGTCATATACCCTCAGAAGTCACTCACTCCTTAAAGATGATGTCACACATATCATTTTTATCACATCTATGCCATTGCTTTGTCCAAAACTGTTAGTTAAATTTTAACAGCTAACTCAAGCTTTACTGTTTCCTGAGGAAAAATTAAAATAATGAATGCATTGTTTCCCCCAGAACATCATGTTTGAGGTCACATAGCTTGTTACTGGTAGGACTGAGTTATCTGGGTGAATTCCTACACCTCATGTTCTTCTACAAAGTGGGCAGATGGGGTTGGATCATTTCCACAGCCCCCTTTGGCTAGGAAAAAAGATATGACTCTGGGCCACAGACTCCTCAGCCAAGAACCATGCTGGATCGAGTCTTGCTCTGCAAATTAGGAAAGGGGAAGAGGAAAGAAGTAGGAGCTGCAATGTCAAGGTTACAAGACAAGGAGCTAAGTGGGGAGGAATGACTGGCGAGGAGGAAGCACGGGAGTCAGTTCAGAGACAAGGACCTACAGAGCTGTGTGGGAGGCGGGGCCCTTGTCCACTGACAAATGGCTTCAGCGTTCCCCCAGGTTTTCCCAGAGACACTAGTCATCCCTGTCTGAGCTAAGTTTTCAGAGAGGGAGGGAAGAAAGGAGGGAGTGTACACTTTCAGTAACTCCACTTTCTTGATCTCAGCCCATCCCTGCTAATCCTGGATGAAATTTAGCTATCATCAAATTTCATTAAAGATTTCATCTATTGTAGGTACACCATTATCTTACAGAAATAGAAAAAAAAAGCACTACCCATTATCTTTGTACAGTGCCATTAGAAGACAAGGGTGGCTCTTACATTAAGAATTATCTTAGAATTGATGAGAAGTTCTTATAACTACTGTTATTACTACTAATAAAATCCATAACTTAAGGGTTTGCTGCTGCTGCTGCTAAGTCGCTTCAGTCGTGTCTGACTCTGTGTGACCCCATAGATGGCAGCCCACCAGGCTCTTCTGTCCCTGGGATTCTCCAGGCAAGAACACTGGAGTGGGTTGCCATTTCCTTCTCCAATGCATGAACGTGAAAAGAGAAAGTGAAGTTGCTCAGTTGTATCCGACTCTTCGCGACCCAATGAACTGCAGCCTACCAGGCTCCTCCGTCCATGGGAATTTCCAGGCAAGAGTACTGGAGTGGGTTGCCATTTCCTTCTCCATAAGGGTTTGCTAGGTACCAGGAACTGTACTAAATGCTTTATATAATTGCGCTCAATATTCGCAATCTGTGAGATAGGTGTCACTACCCTCATTTATAGAGGAGAAAAGCTCAGAGAGGCTAAGTAACCTGTCTAAGTTTGCCCAGCTGGCAGAGACTGAATAGGAAGCTGAGTCAACCTGACTGCAGCGTGTGTGCCTTTAATCACCAAGTTACCTCCCCTCCAACTTTTCAGTGGTGGGCCACTTCATCACAGTTCTCAGGGTGACAGGTCTTGGGGCCCAGGCCTCTCCCTGACTCTTCTGGGTAGAACTGCTAATGAAGGAAGATGGTGGAAAAGGGCCACAAGTACTGCCTTGGCCCACAGAACAGTCAGGAAGACTGTTCTAGCTCTGGATATGTGGGAGTTAAAACACAGGAGTAGGCTTAGAGGGGCACCGGAATTCCCAGAGCTTGTTCTATAGGGAATTAAAAGTGAGAAACGGGGAGGGAAAGGGGATACAGACACACAGCTGATATTTCAGTGCTCACGCGTGGGAGGGGGACGGGGGGCAGTTGTTACTGTTAAGACTGATGATTCCAGCTCAAGGCATGCATGAGTCCTTCCAAGACCTCACCAGGGACCTAGCCAGTATGAATTCATGATTCTGTTTGTGTTTTTTTTTTTTTTTAAAAGAGGACTCCTCTAAATGCTTCTGGCTTCACAACCCTGGACCACCCCCGCCCCCCAATGCCACCAGACCCAATGTTTATGAAAGCAGGTGTTGTTCAGGACAGAGGAAGCTGGAAGAGAGTAGGGTCCACATGGGCCACACAGAAGAAGTAATGATGACTGAAAATGGGGAAATAACCAGGAGAAAAGTTGTCTGGTTGTTTGGTCTGTGAGTTTTCATTGGCTTGCAGAAACGGGCCATTTCCTGCCCTATTCCTTCCAAGGCCAATCCCACAGACTGGCAGTGGGAAATTTCCCCTGTTTACTTTAATGAAGGGGTTGTATTCTAATGCCAACGAGTCCTGAGAGCCTGCCATTCCTCCGTGGTAGTCACCAAAGTGATGATACCCGTGAGCTCTATAATAGAGCTCTTATGCAGAATTTTCTAATCCTTTAACAGCATTTTTATATGTCTTATAATGGATATAAATACATTAATACATGTATATAATTTGTAAATAATCATACATATGGAGAAGATATAAGAGATGTGGGTTTGATCCCTGGGTCAGGAAGATCCCCTGAAGAAGGAAATGACAACCTATTCCACTATTCTTGCCTGGAGAATCCCATGGAGAGAGGAGCCTGTCAGGGTTTTTTAGGGTCACAAAGAGTTGGACACATCTGAAGCGACTTAGCGCAACACAACACAGGATAGGCAAGGGCTTCCCTGGTAGTTCAGATGGTAGAGAACCTGCCTGCAATACAGGAGACTTGGGTTCAACCTCTGGGTGGGGAAGATCCCGTGGAGAATGGAATGGCTACCCACTCCAGTGTTCTTGCCTGGAATGTATTGCTATAGGTCTGTGATGGAAAAAGGGCTTCCCTGGTGGCTTACCCAGTAAAGAATCTGTCTGCAATGCAGGAGACCCGGGTTTGATTCCTGGGTTGGGAAGATCCCCTGGAGAAGGGAATGGCAACCCTCTCCAATATTCTTGTCTGGGAAATCCCATGGACAGAGGAGCCTGCTGGGCTATAGTCCATTGGGTTGCAAAGAGTAGGACATGGCTGAGTGACTAACACTGTGATGAAAAAAAGTTGGGAGACTATCACTTTAAAGAGAAGATACTGCCCAATCCTCTTTAAGTTTCCCCTCTTAAAGCTTCCGGGTGACAAAGTCATCAAAAATACCTATCTTGGTTGAATTCATAAGATTGTTCCACATTTTGGATGTAAAAATTGTCTTCTTTACATTTCCCTCAACTTTACAGTAAATGAAATAATTGCTGTATTTTTTTTTAGCTACTACCCTGGTATCTGGAGTTTGCCAAGTCAACAGGGAAATGCTGAACTGATTGCATATTTAAACTGATTGCATTTTGATTTTAAGGGATTATGGTTGTTTTGTGTGATATTAATGTTACAGCTACATTTCTTAAGAACCTGTATCCTTTAGAGATAAACACTAAGATATCTGCAGATGAACTATGATGTTTGAGATTTGCTTCAAAAGATAATATAGATGAAAAAAGAAAGCCATGAATTATTAATTATTAGAGACTGGTGTTAATGTACATGGGGATTCCTTATACTCTACTTTTACACTGAGATTTTCATTATAAAAGCTAAGAATTTTAAAACAAAAATCAACCAAACATGAAGAAATCAGTGAGGCCTGATATTTAAAAAAAAATCCCCACTGTCTTTCACCTACCTGACATAGTTAAGTGACATCAAGAAAAGCAAACAATTTACCAAGCACTAGAGTGGTACCTTGAGGCCCCTGAGTTTGGCATTTTAGATCAGGATGTAAACAGTTTGGGACTGATGTTGCTTTTCTACTGGCAAAAGAGAACTTGCTGATTCTCAAGGAGAAAAAAAATAAGACCATTAAACATGATCACTATGCTCTTTGGACAAAGCATAATTACAGAGCACCATTTTGATGAGTTGAGTATAATGAATTGGGAACATGCAGCTTCAATCTCCTTCCAGATACACAAACTGTAGATTTAAGGGGGAAATGCCCTATTAGACATGTGCTGAGCTGCAATGCTTTGGAAGACATTGAGAGTCACTGAACACAGATGGACTCTGGCTCTACTCCCCCAGAATGGACCTTGCTCCTCTCTAGTGGAGTAGGATTTCTCCACCTCACCCCATTTCCTCTGTAAATGCTATGTCCTTCCTTCTAAATCCTAATCTAAACTTGACCTTGGATTCTCAAAACATAGGATGAGAAAAATCCAGAGATCAGCAGTTTTTTTTTTTCCTTTTCAATTTTGATGAAAAAGAAATAATTTCTTTGAGACTTAACTTGGAAAGCATCTCCTGGCAAACCCATGGAGTTCACTCTGTTGGTTTAAACTTGGAAAGTGCTGGGAGTCATTAACACAGTGCAAATGAAGTGAGGAGGAAAAGGATGCTGAGGTCATTCTACTGCACTCCTCTCCCTCAACCCTCTTCCTTCTCATTCACACGAAGAAGAGTCCAACAGCAATAGTCTCGACGTGCCTTGTGTGGACCTCTGCTTAGTATAAAGCGTTTGGAAAAGATACTTCCCCGGGCTGTGTAGCTCATGGCCAAGTCTGGCTGAAGCCAGCAGGGAGGAGGCCAGTGCTACCACATGACCTTTCCCTAAAGAAGGGGAAATGGAGAAGTTGGACCAAGGCAAACCATCTTGAAACCCTTGAAAGCCCAGAATGCCTAGCGGGGTGTGATTTAAGGCTCTTATTGGTCTGTGAACCCCAATGAAGACTGCAATTTGTCAGAGGTGTGTTTTACAAGTTGGTTCAAGGAAGTTCTGCTAGGGGAGCAGAGGGTGGCTGGGCTCCTTGGACCTGAGACATGTGGTGGGTATTCTGTGTCTCTGACTCCCAGGCCCTACCCCACTTCCCAGAAGGACACACACAGGGCCGCCTCAGAACTGCTGTTCTTGGCAGCTTCTCCAGAGACATCCTTCCATAGCCTTAAATGATTCAGGTTGCAAAACTGGAGTCATGCATTTTAATTTCCCAAGCACAAAACTCCAGGGGGAATAAACCGTCCCTGTTTAGAGCTACTCTCTCTGCAGGGGTCAGGAAAGAGTGCAATTTCTCCCTCCAGATATGGGCATGGATTCTGTTTCTAGAGATGCCGGTTCCAAACCAAGAATATTTGACTGTAAGTGACAAAGACAGCCAGCATTTCCTGACAACCTGAGAAGCCACATGTCAATAGCATAGCACCAGTTTTAGGGACCAGTTATCCCCCATTGGCTGACAGTGCCTAAGCTGCCTTATTGATACTTTCATCTTTCAAACAAAGGACAGTTACCTGCTTTGAAGAAAAGGGCTCCAGCTGCAGGAAATTCACTCAGACTCTATACCACAAGCATAAACACAGTTTCCACCAAAATATGACACAAAGTGAGACTTGTTTTCAGACACAATAGGAGATAGAATTTGAATGGTTGGGGAAAGATGACAAAACTTTCAATTTTCTGTAAATAGCTTTTGAGAGTTGGGAGTGTATCGTAAAGTTCATTTCATCATTTCACCACCCCCAACTCTAAAGTTTCTCCTTGGGATTTTTGCTAAACAAAATATTTAAAGAAATATTACAAAAGCCACAGGAGATTTATTAACCTGAGCAGCAGCAGCCATTTCAGTTACTCAGGCCCGGTGCTGATTTCTACAAAACCTGATATACAGACAACTTGTCATGCAACTGGCCAAGACACAAGGTGAATTCATTTCGCTTAGTTCAGTTTAAGCCTGTACTGTGCAGATGCTGGGTGTACAGAAATAAACAACTCTCAAGCAGCCCTCCTCCTTAGGACTCAGCAGCCAGAGCAGAATGGATGGGAACACTGTGAAGGATAGACCACAGAGGAATGCAGAGGGATAGAGAGATGACTTTCCACAGGATGTCAGGGTGAGTTGACACCTGAGCTGGAACTAAGGGTTCTTAGACTGTAATGCCCATAAGGATCACTTGGGGAGTTTTTTGTTAAGAATGAAAATAAGATGGGCCTCATAAGAATCAAGGGGAACTTGAGACTGAAAATGGATGCTCTGCACCCAAGACTTTTGTTTTAGGGAATTGATTTAGAGCCCGAATATCTGCATTAAAAAAAAAAAAAAAAAACAGCCCTCAGTTGTTATGTGGGTGGTCCTCAGAACCCTTGCTGCTCCAAGGACTTCACCTATAAGTCTGGACATGCATGAGGCTGTAAATAGACCAAGAAAGGCTATAAGGCTGGATCCGTGCTCATGTGTGTGAAACTCAAAGTCTATTTCTTCAATTTGCTTGGGCATCTAGAAAGTTCAGAAAGAGTTCATGAAGTCTAGAGGTGAGGGCTTATGAAAGAAAGCACTGCCCTTGATCCTTTCGGCAGGCTTTCAGTAGACCTCAAGAGCAATCCCTGGCTCCCTGCCCCCAATCTCGGATTGGGACTCCTTTATACTAAACTCTCTGGTTTTAGGCTTCTTCTACAGAATTCACTCTCCTCTGGGTCATGTCAACAGGTGCTGATGGAAATGTTTAAAGAAGGAGCTGCCTAGGGTCATAAACTCTTGGCCCTCAAGGCCAAACCAGACAGGCAGAAGCGTCTGCTGGATTGGACACAGGTGTTTTTATTTGGAGTTAAGTTGAATTTGAACGCCTTTTAGCAGGTATCTATGGACTTCCCTGGTGGCTTAGTGGTAAAGAACCTGCCTGCCAATGCAGGAGACATGGGTTCGATCCCTGGGTGGGGAAAATCCTCTGGTGAAGGAAATGGCAACCTACTCCAGTATTCTTGCCTGGAGAATCCCATGTAGCCTGGTGGGCTACAGTCCATGCGGTCACAAAAAATAGGACATGACTTAGCAACTAAAACAACATCAAGCCAGGATATATGTATACATGTATATATTATGTATATTATACATAATATATGTTATTATATATATACATGTTTATATATATATGAAAGTGAAAGTCTCTCTGTCCTGTCTGACTCTTTTGTGACCCCATCCATGGATTATCACCAGATGGTCAACACCGAAATCAGATTGATTATATTCTTTGCAGCCAAAGATGGAGAAGCTCTAAACAGTCAGCAAAAATAAGACTGGGAACTGACTGAGGCTCAGATCATGAACTACTTATTGTCAAATTCAGACTGAAATTGAAGAAAGTGGAGAAAACCACTGGACCATTCAGGTATGACCTAAATCAAATCCTTTATGACTATACAGTGGAAGTGAGAAATAGATTTAAGGGACTAGATCTGACAGACAGAGTGCCTGATGAACTACGGACGGAGGTTCACGACACTGTACAAGAGACAGGAATCAAGACCATCCCCGTGGAAAAGAAATGCAAAAAAGTAAAATGGCTGTCTGAGGAGGCCTTACAAATAGCTGTGAAAAGAAAGGAAGTGAAAAGTAAAGGAGAAAAGGAAAGATATACCCTAGTGAATGCAGAGTTCCAAAAAATAGCAAGAAGAGATAAGAAAGCCTTCCTCAGCAATCAATGCAAAGAAATAGAAGAAAACAATAGAATGGGAAAGACTAGAGATCTCTTCAAGAAATTAGAGATATCAAGGGAATATTTCATGCAAAGATGGGCTCAATAAAGGACAGAAATGGTAGGGACCTAACAGAAGCAGAAGATATTAAGAAGAGGTGGCAAGAATACACAGAAGAACTGTATAAAAAAGATCTTCATGACCCAGATAATCACGATGGTGTGATCACTCACCTAGAGCCAGACATCCTGGAATGCAAAGTCAAGTGGGCCTTAAGAAGCATCACTACAAACAAAGCTAGTGGAGGTGATACAATTCCAGTTGAGCTACTTCAAATCCTAAAAGATGATGCTATGAAAGTGCTGCACTCAATATGCCAGCAAATTTGGAAAACTCAGCAGTGGCCACAGGACTGGAAAAGGTCAGTTTTCATATCCCAAAGAAAGGCAATGCCAAAGAATGCTCAAACTACCACATAATTGCACTCATCTCACATGCTAGTAAAGTAATGATCAAAATTCTCCAAGCCAGGCTTCAATAGTACATGAACCATGAACTTCCAGATGTTCAATCTGGTTTTAGAAAAGGCAGAGGAACCAGAGATCAAATTGCCAACATCCACTGGATCATCGAAAAAGCAAGAGAGTTCCAGAAAAACATCTATTTCTGCTTGATTGACTATGCCAAATCCTTTGACTGTGTGGACACAATAAACTGTAGAAAATTCTTAAAGAGATGGGAATACCAGACCACCTGACCTGCCTCTTGAGAAATCTGTATGCACGTCAGGAAGCAACAGCTAGAACTGGCCATGGAACAACAGACTGGTTCCAAATAGGAAAACGAGTATGTCAAGGCTATATATTGTCACCATGTTTATTTAACTTATATGTAAAGTACATCATGAGAAACGCTGAGCTAGAGGAAGGACAAACTGGAATCAAGATTGCTGGGAGAAATATCAATAACCTCAGATATGCAGATGACACCACCCTTATGGCAGAAAGTGAAAAAGAACTAAAGAGCCTCTTGATGAAAGTGAAAGAGGAGAGTGGAAAAAGTTGGTTTAAAACTCAACATCCAGAAAACTAAGATCATGGCCTCTGGTCCCATTACTTCATGGCAAATAGATGGGGAAACAGTGGATACAGTGGCTGACTTTATTTTTCTGGTCTCTAAAATCACTGCAGATGGTGACTGCAGCCATGAAACTAAAAGATACTTACTCCTTGGAAGGAAAGTTATGACCAATCTAGAAGCTGGGAGGGATTGGGGGCAGGAGGAGAAGGGGATGACAGAGGATGAGATGGCTGGATGGCATCACCGACTCTATGGACATGAGTTTGAGTGAACTCTGGGAGTTGGTGATGGACAAGGAGGCCTAGCATGCTGTGATTCATGGGGTTGCAAAGAGTTGGACACGACTAAGTGACTGAACTGAACTGAAACATGGATTATACAGTCCATGGAATTCTCCAGGCCAGAATACTGGAGTGGGTAGCCTTTCCCTTCTCCAGGGAATCTTCTAAACCCAGGGATCGAACCTGTATACATAATATGTATATTATATATTAGGTAGGTAGAATAGGATAAAGGAGTCCAGAATAGCAGTGGCTAAAAGACAGGGAAGGGAAAAGCCCATGAAAATGGAACAAAGGAAGCTCAGAGGACCAGAGTGAGGACCTCAAGTAGAACAAACAGCACTCCTGGCTAGCCCAATTTACATAGGGCAGGCCCAGGGGGACGAAAAAACATATAAAAAGAGGAGTCAGAGAGCAGGGGCTCTCTCTCTCTCAGGCTCACTCTCTCTCTCTCTCTTCTCTTCTCTTCGTGTCTTTTGGGTCAGCATGCCCTCACACCTCAAGGATGTATTTTCCTTTTATTTTCTAAATAAAATTGAGCTGTAACACGGAGCTGTACCACCGATCTGTCCAACAGCTGTAACGTGGTCTGTCCAAGAGCTGAGAGCTGTGACATGCCCTGTCCGAGGGCTTTAATGTCTGTCACTTCAAATTTTTGTTGTGATGAGATAGAACCGAGGAAATTACACACTCCCCTGACATTATATATACATATATTTGTGTATGGACTTCCCTGGTGGCTCAGATGGTAAAGCCTCTGCCTACAATGCAGGAGACCCGGGTTCGATCCCTGGGTCAGGAAGATCCCCTGGAGAAGGAAATGACAACCCAATCCAGTACTCTTGCCTGGAAAATCCCATGGACGGAGGAGTGTGGTAGGCTATAGTCCATGGGTTCGTAAAGAGTCGACATGACTGAGCGACTTCACTTTCAATTTCTTTTCATATATGTTTTTATATATATATGCATACATATTTGTATACCTACTTTCTCAGCAGTTGATCGGAGGCCTCAGGTCTTCCTGTAATCTTAGATCTGAATGATTCACATGTTTAGATAACTCCTGCCTGGTTCCTCTAGGCATTTGAATTTGAGACCCTTGGGGACCACATCTTAAATTTGAATCCATTTACTGGATTAACTCCAGTTCTCCAGCTGGGATGCTAGGGAAGAGGACTCAGGCTGAGAGAGTCTTGGTGTCAGAGAGAAAGGAAAATCCAGAAAGAGTTCTGTGGTTGGAAGCTCGGGACACTGGGCAAGCTTTACCCAAGGCCTGGACGCCAAAGCCTAGACAAGGGTGTCAGAAAAAGCCTGGTTAATGCACTCCACCTTTGAGATCCCAGCGGCCGACAGTAGCATCTCACCACCCTGTGGCCCCAGTGCCAAGAATACTGAGCAGAACCACCCAGCAGTGCTACTCACAGCTCTCAGTTGTTTTCTAACCTTTGCTGACAACCACAGCCACCTCTTACCCTTTCTGAAACTCTGCCTGAAACATTTCTCTCTGCATCTCTGACTCTGCCTAATTCCTCCCTAATTACTTCAAATTCCCACTCAGGCCCCCATCTCCTTGCCAAGCTTTCCCTGATCAGTTTCACTGAAATGCACAATCTCCTCCTCCTCTCAACTGGTTACCTAACCTACTCTCTAAAGACTTACCCCTTTATGTCTTAGATCATTGTTTGTATTTCTTATCTATATACATTTTATCTTCTCAATTAAATCCTCAACTCCTTGCAGGTAGGTGCTGTGACTAATTTTTTACTGCCCATATATTCCTTCTAGTACCTGCTGCAGTACATGAACTACATTGCAGGTGGATTATTTACTAGCTTAGCCACAAGGGAAGCCCCAGCACCTGAAACATGTCATTAATTCTCTGATTAGTTCATTATCACTAGCAGCATCAGGTAACAGCTGCACAGAACTGGGAGCTTCCAAGAAAGTTCTATCAGATCAGTACAGGAACATGATATTTCTAATTGTATTATGCCTCCTGGATTGCGTCACATTCAGAAAAGGTGGCTAGCTTGAATTCACTCAGAAAAGTTGCCTTTGATTCATGCATTTGTGGAAAAGAAAACTGTAAGCCAGTATGAAGAGCCTGCCTTTAATTAGGCTATAAATGGAAAGTAACTCAATGGAAAGGTTCCTCATTAGCAGCTGACATGGGTTGAATGGCAGCCCCTAAAAACATGCCACCCAGAACCTGTGAACGTGACCCTATTTGGATAAGGAGTCTTACAGATGCAATTAAACTAAGGTTCTCAAGATCATCTGGATTATCCAGATGAGTCCTGAATCCAGTGACACGTATCCTTATAAGAGGGGAAGGAGATGTAGAACTGGAGAGCACAAACTGTAGAAGGCCATGTGAAGTGGGAGGAAGGGACTGAAGTGAGGCAGCCACAGCCAAGGAATGCCTGGAGCCCCAGAAGCTGGGAGAGGTGAGGAAGGATTCTCCCCCACAGCCCTCACAGAATGTGGCCCTACTGTCACCTTAATTTCAAGCTCCTAGGCCCCAGAACTGTGAGAGATTAAATATGTGCTGTCTTGTATATAATTAGTTGCAGCAGCCCTGGGAAACTAATACAGCAAATAATAAGGATAGCAGATGGGGGTGGGGGATGGGGGTGGAGAGATGCAGGTGAAAAGGGTTGGGAGGAACGCTTTCTGGCACTAGATTTTAGAGATAGCTTCAGCATCCATCACGAGACAGGAAGGGGCTTTTCCATAATCCCAATTAAATCTGCCATCATATGTTTTTCTAGAAAAGCTTCCACAATGTCATTATTACCCCAGAGATGTTCACTATTCAGGCTTAAGCCAGATACTTTCTCTATGAACCTTCTCATCCAAGGTGGATCGGGTTTACATTCCAATAAGGTAGGACCAGGAAACCCTGAAATGAAGAGTCCTTAAAATGAATGTCCTTCATAGACCCAGGTCATTCATTCTCTTCTCTGCTTCTGGAGCATTTATTGAGCATCTACTGCACTGGGCAAATTGATCAGTCTGCCTAACTATAACAGAGGCACTGGTTATATCTAAACATGTGAGGATCTCTACTTAAATCTGACCAGTCAAGCTTTTCTATTCTGGGATGTCTGATGTCTGGACTCTATTTAGAGTCCCTCTTTTCAATTACCCCCCACCCCGACTCTAATTTATAAAGAAGCAACTCTTGCTATTTTCACCTGTCTGGTGAGTAAAGAGAACTACATTTTTGTAAATACTCCCAACACTGAGACATACACAGCAGCACTTTGCATCTGATTGCTAGAAGCTGTTCACATCAGTCTGCAATCCTTTTTCAAAGCTTATTAACAAAAACAGCCTGAAAAATATCACTGTAAAGATTGGGGATGTAAGTCATTTCCTCTTACAAAATGAACATAGGTCATGGAGGAAAAAGTCTTTTTTCTTTTTTCTTTTTTGAGATGTGTAATGAAATATTTAGAGGTAAAATGTTATGATGACTGCAATCTACTCCAAACCACTTCCATAAAAAATAAAACAAAGGCAAAATTGGCAAAATGTTAATCATTATATCTAGGTGATAGGAATACAGGTATTCACTGCAGGGTTCTTTCTGCTTTCCACTGCATAAAAATTATCAAAAATGAAAACAAAAATGGTGTAGATTTTTTACATATAGGGCTATCTTGCCCCCATACTGACACTCTTGGTGTTTTCAGAATTGGAGACCGATTGTCTCAAAAAAGGATGATATCTGTTTATAACTAGAAATGTCCAGTAGAGACTTCAGGTCTGTACATGCAGCTTCTGTTCTTAACGGTCCTTTGGTTCTATTTATGGAGGGAAGTGAAGAAGCAGCTATTGAGAAAAAGCAGAGTATCAAAAAAAAAAAAAAAAGAAAGGAAGAAAGCAGTGTTGGCACAGATGCAGGGGAAAAAATGCCTTGTTGGGAAAGCACTGCATTAGTAAGATGGTGTTTCTCTTTTAAGTCACAGACTGCTAAGCACGCGACTTCAAACTACTGGCAGGATGTTTTGTCCAAGTGCATCTAGTGGATGTGGAATTTCTCCCTCTAAACCGACATACCGGCCCAAGGACGGACTCGGTCCCACCCCCGACACCCCGAGACACAGACACAGGCAGGCACGGTGAGAGGGGGACTCACAGTTCTGAGTATAGGAAGTGCAGATTGCCCACACTGTCAACGTAGTTGGCAGGGCTGAGCCAAGGCAGGATCAGCAACAGAAGCGCCTTCATTTTCCGATCAGGGTGCAGCTTTGTCTCCCCCCACCAGCCACCTTCTCTCTGTCAGTGGCAGGGGCCCAGCCCAGCCCGCCCCTTTAAACAACCTTTGCCATGCTCCCACAATCAGCAGATCCTAGAGAATCAGACTCAGAGCCCTTAGCTGGAGCTGCGTTGATAAATCACAGGCTTGTAAGAGGACTGGGAGGTGCCCTGATTCTCAGATGGGGAGATGTGAGAACGAAGGGCCCCACCAAGGCTGGAGAGAGGGTTAGGCTGAGAGCAGACAGGCTGATGCCTGGCAAAGGGACCTGCCCCCTCCTGCAGGCTGCCGACTGGTTCTCAGGAAGCAGCTGGTACATTTACATCACCGGCCGGGAGCAGCCGGGCTGGAAGCTGATCTGCGTTGGAAGAGGGCATGAAGATGGTACATGCAGAGCCCACTGTGTGAATAAGCAGATACTCAGAAGCTGTCCTCCAGCTTGACTGGAGGAAGACACGGGTTGGAATCAGCATCTTTGGAACAGAGCCTAGAGAGCTGAGCTCAAAGTGAGTCTTTGGATATTGTTGCACAGGAATGTTAATAGGAACCCGCTCCACCTCTCCATGTATATTTAGAATATGTACTTAAGGTAATTTACCTGTCAATGTCCTGCCCACACAGACAGAGGTAAGGGAAGTGATGTCTTTCCTGTTAATTTTGAGAACTGTCCCTATGACAGAATAGGTTGTGTCATTCTCTCTGAGACTAACCAAAGGCCTCAATAGACAGACATGAAGTTCTTTAAAAACAGTGTATACAGACTCCTGATCTGTAAGAAGAAGTTATTCCATTCCTCCTGCTCCGTGGAGTAATTGAATTAGGCTCTGACAGTAGCTGCAGGATTCCGGGCATCTCATTGAAGCTCTGAGCCTCAGTCATCTCATTTTTGAAATGGAGCTAATAATGCCTTATTTCCTTGGTTCTGTGGAGGCTGGAGCACAGCATCTCTTCCACCTTTGAGGTCTATGATTCCAGACCATACTACTTGTCTTAACACGAGGGCTTCTTTGCATGCCTAAGCTCTGGAATGCCATAGAAGCCTCAGATTCCTCTCCTTTGGGTTCATATTTAAGAAGATGGAAATCCATTTTGGTAACTGAAGACCCAAATCTTAATAGAACTGGCTCAAAAAGATAGTTACATTAACCACAACCTGGCAATTACAACAAACTCCACTTCACAGGAAGAAGATTAAGGAAAATCTACAGGATGACACCAACTGCAGGTGCTACCGGTAAAGAATGTGTCTGCCAGTGCAGGAGACATAAGAGGCACGGATCAATCCCTGGGTTGGAAAGATCCCCTGGATGAGGAAATAGCAAGCCACTCCAATATTCTTGCCTGGAGAATCCCATGGACAGAGGAGCCTGGCGGGCTACAGTTCATGGGGTCACAAGAGTCGGACAGAACTGAAGCGACTTAAACACACACACACACACACACAAGCAGGAAAGTGGCATCAGAGATTTGCATTCATCTTTGACAGTGCTAAAAGACTTTAACTACAGTAGACCCTGAGGATGTACAGATTTCACTTCTACAGTTTAGATCTGAGATATACAGCCTTGATAAAGCATGGCATCTATAATTCTTTTGAGGTCCTAATTTGAATTCCACTCCCTTTCTCTGGTATGCAAGAGTCAGAGTCTCTGAAGAGCCATAAAAAAGGAAGTTAGGTTTGGAATTGAGATGCTGTCATCAAACAGGCTTGAGTCTGAACCCTAGCTCTGCCATAAATGAGCTGTGTGACACTGGGCATGTTGCTTAATCTCTCTGAACTTCCGTATCCTCCTTTGTAAAGACAACAATAGTATGCTTAACTCACAGTGTTGTTATGAAGGTGGAATGAAATAATGCCTGTAAGAACAAAGGACTGCATGAGTGTTTAGCTGTTGTTGTAAATATTGTTATTAATAGCCACTAATAATTGTGGATGAGCCTGGCTGGCAGATCAGTATCTATTTCCAGGAGGCTTTGCTGTTCTCACCCTGGCCCTTCTTTCCTCCTGCTCAGTCTTTTCCTGAATACAGAGTTTCACAGAGTTCTGGGACATGCTCATCTTGAATGTCCAGGATCTACTGTATAAAGCATAACTCATAAATAGCATCGTATATAACATAGAGGCTTCAGAGTGTGCTGGATTGTATTTCTGATGATCTTGGGTAGGTCAGATTGCTTCTCCAAGTCTCTATTAAAAAGAAAGATGTCTGCCTTTCACTTCTTGCATTTCAAAAGGATAAGATGCCTTAATGGATATGAAGAAGTGAAGTGAAGTGAAATCGCTTAGTCATGTCCAACTCTTTGCGACCCCATGGACTGTAGCCCACCAGGCTCCTCCATCCATGGAATTTTCTAGGCAAGAGTACTGGAGTGGGTTGCCAGTTCCTTCTCCAGGGGATCTTCCCGACCCAGGGATCGAACCCAGGTCTCCCACATTGCAGGCAGACACTTTACCATCTGAGCCACCAGGGAATCCCAATGGATATGAATGCAATATAAAAATGAAGGTATTATTTTTTATTGTTTCTGTCACTCTTGCAAAAACAGCTGGTTTCCTATTCAATATCTAATCTCATCTTCTTTTTAAGAGCACCTGTGTTTTGTTTATGGTGGTGATGCACTTTGCCTCTCCCATAGACAGGCAGCCATGTAATACAACAATGTCTAACAAGGTATAAGAAGAAATTACTGGGTGACACAGCCTAGAAAGCTCTTTAAAGGAGGGAGTCTCAGTTTGTACACTGCATTTTGCCCTTGAGGCCGGGTTCTTTTTGCCTGGAAATTGGGTGTGATGCTGAGGCTTGAGCAGCCATGTTGAGGCCAGGAGGTAATAATTATGAGGATGAATGCTAATTGAAAAGCAGAAGGAGCGTGGATTCCTGATAGCAACATCATACTAGTTGTGGGCTTCCTAGCCCCAAAGTTTGTGCTAAATGAGAAAAACGAAACTTCTACATAGTTAGATCAATATAACTTGAATTTTTTATTACCCATCCTCAGATGTAGTCCTATCTAATATAATCTCTTCGGAATAAAATCCTACTTTCAAATGGCCATGGATCGCTGCAAACAGTACAATCATAACCCTAATCCTTGCCTCCAGGCTCTGAGTCCTCTTTATCTTTAAATGTCAGCTCAGACATCACCAATCATCAATCACCTCCAGTTTTCTTGTCTTTTTTTCTTGTCACTAAGCAGGGAACTCCTTGAGGGCAGGAGCTCTATTGGTCTTGTTTTCTACTGTATTCTCATCACAGTGCCTAGAACACAGTAGATGCTCAATAAATATCTGTTGAATGAAAGAGAATTCAACTTGGTTAAAGAGACCATTTCTTGGAATAGTCGTTCTTGATCACAGGCAAATTAGCAAAAACAGACTTCAAACTTTATGAGAGTGATGGCAGGGGTTGAGCATGTATATGAATGGATAATAAATGCCCAGGAACCAAGGAAAAAGGTAAGGAATATTTCTTGGAATGGGTGTCTAGGAGAATGTGATTTCTCTAAAGAATTTCTTGGAGCATAATCTGATGGATGCTCAATGGTTCTCTCAAGAACAAAGGCAGAAAATTTCCTCATCTCTTCTGTGCCCAGGAGAACTAAAAGAACAGATCTCAGTTAGGCAGGGGCAGGAGAAAGTGGGTTCAGGATTGGAAAGTCATGGGAAGGAGGCATGTTAAGCACAGTCAGAGTGGAGATGTTAAGCCAGGCTAAAATGACCAAAGAGACTTGTTACTTGACCACCTCTCCATAGGGTAATAGTCCCTAGTCCTTTACTCTGGCATTAAAACTTTCCCTGCCCTGTCTACCTGAGTCTGTGTTTATGGAACATGGTACAGAGAAGGGTCTGAATATTCATTGGAAGGACTGATGCTAAGGCTAAAGCTCCAATACTTTGGCCACCTGACGCAAAGAGCCAACTCATTGGAAAAGACCCTGATGGCTGGGAAAGATTGAGGGCAGGAAGAGAAGAGGGCCACAGAGGATGAAATGGTTGGATGGCATCACCAACTCGATGGATAAGAGTTTGAGCAAATTCTAGGAGATGGTGAAGGACAGGGAAACCTGGAGCACTGCAGTCCACGGGGTCACAACGTGTCAGACATGACTGAGCAACTGAACAACAACAGAGAAGGGCCCCTGATAGAAGAAAAGGTCAGGAGAGGTTCCAATGTAGGTCTTTGGGGGAGAAATTTCCAGGACATTGGGTTTAAACTTAATCAAGAAAATAACCCTAGAGAGTCTTCAGTCAGGTGTGCCAATACCATCACATTTTCACCCAGGACTGTTTTCAAAACACTGAACAATGAGCTCTTTATTTGTGCTAAGTAAATACTGAAGGGGGTCAGCTTTACTATCTCACGTTTTTATTATCGTCCATGAGAGAGAAACTCAAGGGCAAAGTGGCTTGTCCCATGAACTCAACATGTGTGTGTTTTCAAATTCTCTCTTTTACCTTTCAGAGGTCATTTTCTCAGAGGCAGAAATTGTGGCTTATATAGATTTTTCTTTCATTCTGGGCCTGGCCTATTGTGGATTGTTGATAAATATTATATATGCAGAGAATGATACTGCAAAATAACGATGTAGTCTTAAGACTAAAAAAACGCCCACTCAGGATCAAGGAAGTAAAAGCTTCACCTCCACACACCCTCTCACTGCCAGTCTGGGTCAAGAGAGGTGCATTGAATTGACCCTCTGCTGTGCCCCAACTGTGCCCATTGCCAATATCCCTTGGTTGGGAAGTCTGCCATTGCACTCAACAGCCCATCACTCTAGTGGGAATTTTTTATAGTAGACCCATGTGATGGGAGTCTGCAATCATTTAAGAGCAAAGGACAACAGAATTATCCAGAAGATTCCAAACGTCAGCTCACATGCTTAGATTTACTCCCATAGAAGAACTCTCCAGTCTGAAGTTAAAAATAGTCACCCAAGTCATTGCTGGTCTAGCCAGTCATGCACACCCACAGTTGCCCATACATGCTTTACTTTGGGATTTATATTCAACACACGGTCTGAAATAGTAAGACTATGTTTACAAATGACATAAATTCTGCAGAAAAATAGGCAGCATCCCTGATAACCATAGCATGCATGATCCTCCAGACAGGCCGTGAACAGAGACCTTGGGCAAATAGTTCTCGAACACAGGTTATTTACTAAAGGGACAATGGAAACATTCTAAATGTGATTTATTTCTGCAAGAGCTTAGTATTCAAGGAGTCAACTGAAATAAATTCCCATTGTACAGGCAGACAAACTACCTATAGGGAGCTTCCCGTGAAGCCCAGGATTGCTAACTTTCTAGGACCCCCTGGAAGGACATGTGGATCCATGTCAGACTCCCCGTAGTTATCAACCAGAATTATAGTGAAGTTCTCCATTTTAGGTCAGTTCTCAGCCTGCCTACTTTATGTTCATCAAAGTACCATCAGTCAAAGAAAATATTTTAAACTCATTACATTTTAAATACTGAAATGAAGAATGCAAAATTTATAAATATAAATTTATCTTCCAGTAAAAACATATGACAACACTTCTATACAAGCAGCCACCAACCTGGAGGCCTCGTATCGGAATGTAAGGAAAACACCAGCTTCCTGGTAACGTCTGAGTTTTCCTACTTTAAGAGACTCCAGCAGTAGCAGTGTCTTAATCTTAACCTCTCTTCTAAGAGGAGGAAGAGGTAGTCTACTGAACTGGTTGGTCATAGGCCCCGGGCCCAAGAGGGCTCTGGAGCCAAGTTCCAGATTAGCTCCAGATTCTGAATCCTGGCCAGTAAAATGCTCAGGGAGCAGGAGGCAAGGAAGTGTATATTAAGCATTTGATGACTAACAAATTCAACGTATTTTTGGAAATGTTGGTTTTAACCTACTTAGGAAGCTAAAGTGTGGAGTCACAGCAAGTGTGGAGGCCCAACACCTTGCCCTGAGAGTTCCCTCGTCACCGAGGGCTGCTGAAAGGGAGGGTGAAAGACTCTGAGGCCACAGCTCAGACATGTGAATTCAATTAGCTCTGCACATCTCATTATGCGCTGAGCATTCAGCAGACCTTTCTCCCAGGCTTCCTTGAGGTGTGGGGTCATGCAGCCAGTGTGGGCAGCTGAGGTGCACTTGAGTCATCTCTCTCTAGACCCCAGAAGCCACCCCCCACCCCGACCAGTCTCTTCCCAGACCTCCCCCGGAAGCACTTCTTTCCAGCCTTGCTCTCAGCTCCATGTGCTATCTTATCCCAATTCATAGGGATATTCTTGGCCCCAAGTCAGTGCTTGATGAGGGCTGCCGTGTTTTTACTCTTTCTTCAGAGTGCTTCTATTTCTCTTCTTGTCTCTGTCCTCTCTACCCCTCTCCTGCAAAACTCCAGTATAGGCAGAATACTTACCACACTCCTCCCCAAAGCAGTCTGCCTCCTCACCCTCAGAACCTGGGAATGTGTCACCTCACATGGGAAAAGGGGCTTACAGATGCGACTAAATAAATCCTGAGATGAGGAAAGGAACCTGAACTATCCAGGTGGATTCACCGAGTGGATCCCAGTGTCATCACAGGTGTCCTTATATAAGGAAATCAGGAGGATCAGAGTCATGGAAAGAGATGAGGTGATGGAAGGAAAGGAGACAGAGAGAAGGGAACGAGGAAGAAGAGAAGAGAGAGAGATTCTAGGCTGCTGGCTTTGAAGATAGAGAAAGGAGCCACAAGCCAAGAAATGCGGGGGCCTCTGGAAGCTGGAGGCCACAAGGAAAGAGACTCTCCCCAGAGCCAAAGGGAACCAGCCTCCGAACACCCTGATGTCAGTGAGACCTGTGTTGGACTTCGAATACTCGGAACCGGAAAGTAACACACTTGGCGTTGTGTTAAGCCACTAAGTTTGTGATCATTTGTTAGAGCAGCAGCAGGAATCGAATTCAGCTTCCAAACACAAATGTATTATATAAACGGCAAAAGTAGGCAACATGGGAATGGGGCAGGGAGGTCTCCCGAGGCTTTTCTCCTCCTCTTGCTCCTCACCTCTTCTGTCTGGTAGGGCTGCAGTCTTGGCCCTGGCCCTGTGTTAGCATCTGTCTGCATCCACCTCATCTTTGACCCCAGGCCCACTCCCCTGCAGGCAATGCCTCCCTTACGCAGGCAACGCCTCCCCTACCCAGGCAAAACTTGCAGCAAAAGTCACACACAGACTCCCTTCCCCCTTCCCCTCTGGCCACGCTTCCTTCCGGGCAACCCGACAAGAGGCACATCCTAGCTCACACACCTGAGATCACAGAGGGCCAGAGGCAACTCATGAACCTGACATAATGCATCTGGCCCACCATCTAGTGGGGGAAAGTGTGTTGACCGACATAGTTACTATGGAAAACGTGTGTGAAGCATGATACCCAGGCGGGTGCTTTGGATGCAAACTTCCATGTTAGAGATTCTGCATGTCCCCAAAGACAAAGACTCAGATTCAGGGCTTAAGGAATGTGATCTTTAGAAAAAAAAACAAACACCCGCACCTGCCTCTCACCCTTGTCACAACAGGAACCAAGATAAACACCAGTTTCCAAATTTCCTCTTACAAAATAACTCTGGTATTACTGTTCACGTCTTATTAAGCACCTTAGATGCTCTAAGAGAGGAACTCCTGCGCCTGAGACCCAGGGCCACCCCCTGAGGCTGTCCACAAGAAGTACGCTCAGGAACACACGATGTGAGTGGGTGAAGTAAGAGGTGGATGGTGGGGTGGATGGTGTTGGCCACCAGCAGGAGCAGTCATACCACAGTTCTGCATCAGTTGTGCACACTTGTGCAGAAAAACTTGCAGAACAAATCACTAGAAGGACAAAAGTTTTGTAAATCTCTCAGAAACTTGGTTGAAAATATCTCGTGTCTCCTCAAAGAATAGTTGGGCTTTGGTATTTCCTGTACAGAGCAATTCCTGGGCCAAACTGGGAGAGATTTTTTTTTTTTTACATAAAAAGGCAAGCAGTGTCCTCCAGGATATCTTTTTGGGAACCTGAAGCCTCACAAAATGAGATGAGAAAGCTTCTCATTAGATTCTCCAGTATCTTTCACATTTCAGATGCACCCAAATGAAATAAACCAGTCACAGAAGAACAAATACTGAACGATGCTTCTTATATGAGGTTTCTACAGCAGTCAAATTCATGGAGACAGAAAGCAGAATGGTGGGTGCCAGTGGTTGGAGAGGAAGAAATGAGGAGGGTTTATTTTAATTTTTTTTAATGGATGTGAAGTTTTAGTTCTGGAAGATGAAAAAAATCCTGGAAATGGTTATTGGTGATGATTGTTACATCACTGTAAACGTACTTAATGTCACTGAGCAGCACACTTAAAAATGCTTTAAATGGCAAATTTTATATTGTTTATTTACCAGAAAACCTTCCAACCGTATAAACACACACCCACACATTCACACCCCACAACTCCACCATGTGCTGTTTCCTCACACTGAACCACAGCCAGAATATCTCAACCGTTTCTTACTTTGAATGAATCCTTTCACTGGCTGCAAAGCAGAAGGTAAAGAAACAGGTATTTTCCGGGAGCAACGGGAACCTGCAACACCCCGCCCTTTCAGCAGCAGCCGTGAGGGCGGGGCTTCTCAGGATTGGCCCAGGGGCAGCCCCTCCCTAGAAAGTGAAAGTGAAAGTCGCCTTCGACTTAGCGACCCCATGAAAGTGAAAGTGAAAGTGAGGTCGCTCAGTCGTGTCCGACTCTTTGCGACCCCATGAGCTGTAGCCTACCAGGCTCCTCTGTCCATGGGATTTTCCAGGCAATAGTCCTGGAGTGGATTGCCATTTCCTTCTCCAGGGGATCTTCCCAACCCAGGGATCGAACCCAGGTCTCCCACATTGTAGACAGACGCTTTACCGTCTGTGCCATCAGGGATGGACTGTATAGAATTCTCCAGGCCAGAATACTAGAGTGGGTAGCCTTTCCCTTCTTCAGGGGATCCTCCCAAAAAAGGGATCGAATCCAGGTCTCCTGCACTGCAGGCGGATTCTGCAGCCACAAGGGAAGCCCCTCCCTACCTTGTTTGAAAGTGATGCTCAAGGTCGCAGCGCTGCAGCACCTCGGCGCAGTGCTCCGTGAACGGGCAGGTCACCAGCAGCTTGTTGAGGAGCTTGTTGACCAGGATGTTGGATTTCTTGCAGTGCTGCAGAACCAGAGGCTTTCGATCCACGGGGCAGAAATCCTTCTCGACCAGGAAGTTGGTGAGGCAGACTGTACAGTAGGTGTGTCCACATGGCGTGTCCAGAGGGTCCAGAAGAGCTTGCAGGCAGATGTGGCAAATGAGGTCATCGTCCACATCTTCTGTGTAGGTGTAGAAGTGGTTTTCCTCGGGGGAGTGGGCTTGGCCACACACCACACACAGGGGTGCAGCGCTAGGATCCGGGTCCTCAGCGGGGTCTGGCTGGTTCATGGTCAGCTGGGAGTGAGTGGAACAGGATGACCGGAAGCCAACCCCGGAAAAAAGTATTTCCTCCAGAGTAAATCAGGATCTTCTAGGAGCCATCCGCAAACCTGAAAGAGAACGAGACTGCTCATCCATCTTGGTTATGGATGGTAGGTGGTGCTGCCAGTGGATAGAACTGAGCTGTGACTAGGAAGGCCTGGGCCGAGTGACCACTTGGTGACTGACCCACAAGACCTGAAGCCCGGCTTCCTTATGCCTCAGTTTAACTACCTATCTTAGCAGCAATAATACTTACCCCTAATTTCCTCATATTAGTGCAGTGAAAATTATTTGAGTTAAATCTGAGAATGTCCAGAAACAGGCCCTAACAAAACAGACCAGTGATTTATAAAATTCTGTCAGATCATGACAAGAAGAAGATGTTAATGCTCTGATGGCTTTCTCTTATCTCTCTTCACTACCTTTCTCGAAAACCCAGAAAATAAAGGATCCCCTGGAGAAGGAAATGGCAATCCACTCCAGCAATCGTGCCTGGAAAATCCCATGGACGGAGGAGCCTGATAGGCTACAGTCCATGGGGTCGCAAAGAGTTGGACACGACTGAGCGACTTCACTTCACTTCACTTCACTTCACTTCATAGTCTTCAACTAGATCATCTGAGAAGAAATAGCTGCTGAGGCAGTTGTATTTTTATGAAGATGAAAGCATTGTTTTCTTCTGCGTGCATTTCATTCATTCAGTCACTTCGTGGTAAAGGTGTTTCTGGAGCCACGCTGCCTGTGCCAATCTCACCATCACTGCACCAATGATTTAAGTGTCCGTTTCCATGTCTATAGTGGCTCAGAGGTTAAAGCATCTGCCTGGAATACGGGAGACCGGGGTTCAATCCCTGGGTGGGGAAGATCCCCTGGAGACGGAAATGGCAACCCACTCCAGTATTCTTGCCTGGAGAATCCCACGGAGGGAGGAGCCTGGTGGGCTACAGTCCATTGGGTCGCAAAGAGTCGGACACAACTGAGCAACTTCAGTTTCACTTTCACTTCCGTGTCTGTAAAGTGGAGATAATACTGTAATGGCCTATCTCAGAGGGTTGTTGTGAGGAGTAAATGACATATGAGACATAAAACACTTGAGAATTATGCCTGAAATACAGTAAGTGCCCAGTAAGTATTAACTATTCTTACATATATTTGTTGCTGAAGTCATTCTGTCTCCAGCCGAGCTCATTTCGCCTGGAAACTGAAAGCTATAGTTCCTCTCAGGAGTCTTTTTGCTTTGTTCTCATAGTTCTCTTTCATTCAATTATATATATATTTTCAAACTAATAGAATATTATCACACTCTGTATTTTCCTTTGGTGAAAAGTGAAAGAGTCGCTCAGTTGTGTCTGACTCTTTGCAACCTTATGGACTGTAGCGTGCCGGGTTCCTCTGTCCATGGAATTCTTCAGGCAAGAATATTGGAATGGGTTGCCATTTCCTTCTCCAGGGGATCTTTCCAACCCAGGGATTGTGAACCTGGGTCACCCATGTTGCAAGCAGATTCTATACCATCTGAGCCACCAGGGAAGCTATTTTTCCTCTGGTATAGGAGTTTAAAGTGGAGATTTCAACCTGCCTAATCAACATCTAGGAAAGTCTCCTGACCAGTCAATAAAAATTTTTTTCTTTGCCTTCAATATTTTTTATTAATGAACTGCAGTAGTGTGAGATTAGTGACAATGATAATCATAAACATTGGATTTCAATAAGCATTTTGTGGGCACCAATCTTGAGCAAGGTAGTAAACTGACTGTGCAGGAGACCTTCAAGAGAGTTTTAAAGGACATGCCTACTCTCTTGGAGTCCCCAGACCTTCCCAGGGGATGTGGACATGACCAAGTAATGAGAAACCAGGTAAGCAGTGCAGACAGAGGTCAGCAGTAGGGGACTCAGGGTCAACACTCAGGACAATGAAGAATCCTGTAGTATCCCAGCCCTCAACTCAACTTTCTTCTTTTCCAAAAGTAACTAAAATGACTTTAAGTTTTCCACAGAAACATAAAGACAGATGAATCACCTAACAGGAAACTGGCCATGTTTTGAAACAGCACAGCAGTCATAAACTGCCTTACAGTTTTTTTCTTTTCCAAGTAAAGTTTGAGGTTGTTTGTACAAACATAGCCTTATCTCAAAAAGAAAATACATTGACTTCAAACTTGTACTGAGTCAGCTTACATTTCTGCACTGTGTTAATAAGCCTTGAAGAACACTCTGGTCAAGAGGTAGAAGTAAAGTGCCCCAAATGTGAAAGCATGGAGAAATCACAGACTTTTATTTAGCATCAGAAGAGATCACAGGAGGCAAAAGTAGAGGATACAGGAGGGGGTGAAGCTGTTTATAGTCAAATTTCATAGAAACCTACACAGCTGCTATTTGTCCTCCAGGCTCAGAGAAGATACTGGAACCACACAGGAAATACTTTCAGTAGCATGAAAAACAGTTCAAAAATAAACATGAAAATGGAAATGGGCCACCCAAAAGATTATCATCTGCTATAGGAAAAAAAGTTCACATATTTTGAACTAAAACCCTATGTCTTTAGCACTTAGAGTTGGGTCAAATCCTCCCACGTATTCTTTCTCATTGTGCTGAACGGAAGGGTGATAGGAATGCCGGTGGTAGCCCTGCTCTGACCACTGTAACAACAATGTCACATTTCTGGGCCATTTCCTCGTTGGTGAAAAGGTGGAATTGGACCAGATGTTTGGTTTTCTCACTGTGCTCTGCAAGGTGTGTCAGATGCCTCAGGCTCTTCCAGGGAAGGGAAGGGGGATGGTAGGCTGTGTCCAATTTTCCACTCCACCCAGACCCAGCTCCACTTTCATCTCATACATTAGGTTCCTCATAAGATTCTGCTCAAAGGACCATGGCTTAAGGAAAACAAAAACCAAAAAAATCCTCCGGACTAGATACTATGAAATCCCTTTCAGAAATAGAGTCCTATGGTTCCATGCTAATATAATAGAGGTGTTTTCTTGGGATATTTTAGGGTGGTTGGCTTTGGGGAAGTTTTTTTTTTCCTGGGGCCTATATATATATATATAATTATGTTGTTTAATCCTTACAAATCCCCAGGGATTTTGTTTTTAATTTAACAGATGAGGAAACTGGGTGTAGTAGGTAAGTAACTTGCCAGTTACACCAAAAAAGAACAAACTAGCAGGGGCTCATAACTCCTTACTGCTCTTCACAACATTGCTACTTTTCTCCCATAATCTATCTTGACTATGACCAGTCAGAATCCAAAAAAAGTAAAAAGGAAAGTGAAAGTCACTCAGTCATGTCCAACTCTTTGAGATCCCATGGGCTGTAGTCCATGGAATTCTCTAGGCTGGAGTTCTGGAGTGGGTAGCCTTTCCCTTCTCCAGGGGATCTTCCCAGTGCAGGGATTGAACCCCAGTCTCCATCACTGTAGGCAGATTCTTAACCATCTGAGCCATAAGGGCCAAGAATACTGGAGCAGGTAGCCTATCCCTTCTCCAGCAGATCTTCCCCACCCAGGAATTGAACCAAATATAAGAGCCCCACGAAATTATAAGGTTAAAAATCCCTGTAGGCCCCACTGCAAATGGAGTTTTCCAAGATCTGTGAATAAAAAGATTCTTCGACTTTACTGAGTGCTAAAATGCCTAAGACAGAATAAGTGGATTGGAGTAAGCAGAAATGGCAGGCTTTAGCTCCAACACCAATTTGTTTTTCCTTTCATTCTTTTTTCTCTGAGAGCAATTTGAATTCCCTGGCACTTACTCTTGTGAGTAAACCAGATTCTTCATATAATATTAATGTAAACACTGCTGTATATATTTTTCAACTTTGCTTTAGACTAAATAAAGCCTATATGAATAGACACAGATTATGAGTGAATTGGCTAAAAAAAGCAGTTTGGGTTCCAAAAAAAGAACTAGGTAGACTTTAAAAAGTATGATTAATGTAATTTACTTGATGTTTCTTATTTCCAGTTTACATCTTATAAATACGTATGGTGTGTCAAGTTTTTGGACATATATGTGCCTTGCTGATGAACTGAGAAGAAATTATAGAAACTCATTAAGGCTTAAAAGGTAAACTCTTTTGTCCCCAAAGAGGGAGCAAGAAGGTCTGTCCATACACGTTAGTCTGTATGTCAGCTGTCAGCAATCTGGTCCTAGCTGGGGTAAGGAGAAAGGGATATGCAAGATGGCTGTTTTTGCAGTTTGGAGTGAGAAAAAGCAGGAAGTAGATTCCTTCCTTGAGTATGTGTATGGGGGTGGGGTGGATATCTTACTCTGCCCTGATACAACACTATTGCGACTTAGGAACCATCCTTCCTCCTTTTCTCTGATTTGGGGTAGAATAGAAGCCTGAGGGGACGTTTACAGAGATGTGTAGTCCACCAATGGCATGCCAGGAAGTGCCAGGAAAAATAACAACGCCCATCTCTGTTTGTCCTTAATCCCTGCTTCCTTTCCCACTACTTCATGGTGCCTGCAATCTGTCCAGAAGTTCTTCTACCTAACTTTGAAATTCTAAACATCTGTGGTTGACAACAAAGATACGTTTCAGAGCAAATGTGAGTCAGCGCCATCTGCAACCAAGAGGCTCATTAGAGGTCGTATGCACACTATCACCTGGACTGGAAAATTCAATGGACTGGAAACTTAGTAGCCTTAAGAGCAGCCTTCAGAGGGCGATTAAGAGGTACAGACTTCCAGCTGCAAACTGAATGAGCTTCATATTTTATGAAATAATATACTCAGTAATGATATAATATCTTCATGCGGTAACATATTGTAACCAGGTTATTGTGGTGATCATTTTGTAATGTATAGAAATACTGAGTCACTACGTGGTACACCGGAGAAAGCAATGGCACCCCACTCCAGTACTCTTGCCTGGAAAATCCCATGGACGGAGGAGCCTGGCAGGCTGCAGTCCATGGGGTCGCTGAGTCGGACACGACTGAGCGACTTCACTTTCACTTTTCACTTTCATGCATTGGAGAAGGCAATGGCACCCCACTCCAGTATTCTTGCCTGGAGAATCCCAGGGACGGAGGAGGCTGGTGGGCTGCCATCTATGGGGTCACACGGAGTCGGACACGACTGAAGTGACACAGCAAATGTGGTACACCAGGAACTAGCATGGTGTTATACTTTGACAAACTTGGAAGAAAAGAGATCATATTTGTAGTTACCAGAGTGGGGGGAGAGTTAGAGTGGGTAAATGTAGTCAAAAGATAAAAAATTCCAGTTAAAGGATAAATAACTACTAGGGATGTGGGCGTCCCTGGTGGCTCAGTGGTACAGAATCTGCCTGCCAATGCAGGAGACACAGGTTCAATCCCTAGATCAGGAAGATCCCCTGGAAAAGGAAATGGCAACCCACTCCAGTATTCTTGCCTGGGAAATCCAGAGGACAGAGGACCCTGGTGAGCTACAGTCCATGGGGCCACTAAAGAGTCAGACACAACTGAGCGACTAAATAATAACAACCTACTAAGGAGGGAAAGTCTACATATTGACCAGATTTTTTTCTCTCTGGAACTCACCTAACCCCTTCATGGGTGCCATTTAGAACATGTCTAGTTCCTTAAATCCATTTCAATTATTCCCATAGGTTCAGCAGCCTTAGGTGTGTCCAATATTCCTTCCAGTTTCCAGACTCCAAGAGCCTGACCACACTCTTCTGCAAGCTCTAAACTTATCAGTGTACTTCCTGCAATATATAGACAGCCTCCAAGACAGAATGAAATGAGAGTAACCAACTGCTCCCATAGCCAAAGACTGCATCTGCTTTCTTGGTGGCAATACACACCTTGGCTGTTACTGCAGTTCTGCCAGGACTGAGCAGGGGACATTATACTGAGCCCTGAAGGAAGCTATTAGTAAGTCTTGGCCACAGAAGTGAAAAAAGATTAAGGGTAATGAAGTAGAGAAGTAGATGCTTTAAAAGGCAAAAGCAAGGGTTTGGAGCAATTTAGAAAATGCAATGATATTTATTGGCATTAGCTAGATTTCTATAAACAAAATAAAATCCTTAATGGCCAAACAGTTCCAGTATTGGAATTCTCAGCATATAATCTGAACTGAAGAATGAATGATATTTGAGGAATTTGGGGCTCTCCCATTTGTTTGTAAACATTCCTTTATTTTGACAACTCTTGGTATTTTACAATATCCTGACATACATAACACAAGAGAAATGGAAACCACTTTAAAAAATGGTAAATCTGAGATAATTTTTCCCATCCAGAGGATAAACATTGATGAGTTTTCACTGAAATTCACTATTAATGAAAAAATGAAAATAGGGCCAAGGGCAGCTGATGACGGGGCAGGTGATGGAATAAACTAGAAATTCTGCAACTCCAAATGCTCTGTACCTCTTCCTGTCCCGCTGCTTTAATAAAGAAGAAGAAGATGCACAAGTGCTTGAGAAGGAAAGTGTACCTAAGGAGGCTTACTAGCCAGTCACCTTGGAACATTAGGCTTCTCCATTTATCTGCCAGAAAGCATTGCTTATAGAAAATTTCTACTTAGCCTATGACAAACACAGGAAAAAATCCACTGAAGACATTCCTAAATAACAGATACACTTAACCCACCAGTGCTGCGTGGTCCACGTTGCAATATGCAGTGTGTACTTAGTCACTCAGTCATGTTCATCTCTTGCAACCCCATGGTCGGCAGCCCGCCAGGCTCCTTTATCTATGGGGTATTTTTCCAGGCAAGGATACTGGAGTGGATTGCTGTTTCCTCCTCCAAGGGATCTTCCCGACCCAGAGATCAAACCCATGTCTCTTGTGTCTCCTTCCTGCATTGCAAGTGAATTCTTTACCACTGAGCCATCGAGGAAGTCCCTATGTTGCAGCCTAAAGCCAAAGGAGATATGAGTCCTGATATACATGTATATTTTCTAATGGTTAATTTCCCCTAGATCATTAAGCTAATTGAAAAAACATGGGAAACATGAAAAACACATATATTAAATGTACAACATTATTTTAAGTTTAAATATTTTATTTATACTAAAAACAAACATTTTTACCCCATAGTTTCACTTTCCTAGCTTTAAAGGAAGCAAGCCCAGCAATGGCATTTTCAAAAATCTGCCTATTCTTTTGTCTGATTTTCAACTGAGGAAACTGCTGTTTGACAATCTCTTTTGACTAAGTGATAACCTTAAGTAATCTTTAGATAACTTGAGCTACTGATCCTTGTATTTATTTAAATGTTAATCATTTATTCATCATGGATTTTTGCATTAATTTTGGTTTTTTAAAATAATGCATTAAAACAGTACTTATCATGATTACCAGGGTTTTGGGGGCCCCCTTAAAGTTTACACCCAAAGGTAAGTCCTGCATTTGCCTCACAAACTCATGGCCCTGCCACTGTTGTTATTTCAGAGACTCAGGTAGAGCTGTATGTTGAGGCTATGGTTAGGACTCAGCTCTGCTTCCAACTACCTCTGTGGATCTCAATATTTTCCTTGTACCTGCCCTGATTCCCAGTCAGGTGCAATGGCAAAACCAAAGAATTACAGCCTTGTCACAGGCGTACCACTAAATTTAACCAAGGTCGAAACTGATCTGATTGAGCATTGTATTGATACATGCTTGATAGAGGCAGCAGGTGAGCAACCTGCTGATGGGTTCATGAGGCAGGAGGAAGAACTTTCTTCAAATGAGAGGAAGAAAATGTAGCCTAAGGCCAGGTCCCCAAAACAATCACAGGACAACTGAATCCTGAAAGAGCTTTGTTTTGTGAGTATATAAGAGAGCCCATTCAAGTAATAGAAATAGTTCTCTCAAAGAAGGACACTGTATGAACTGTTGCTATACAAACAAAGTGAGACTTGGCCCTACCTGGGGGAGAGATAAGCTAGGAGGTTGGGGTTAACACATATGCACCACTATATATAAAATAGATAACCAACAAGGACCTACTGTATAGCACAAGGAACTAAATTGAGTATTTTTAATAACCTATAAGGTAAAAGAACCTAAGGAAGAATATACGTATGTATAAAAAACTGAATCACTGTGTTATATACCTGAAACTAACATGATATTGTGAATCAACTACACTTCAACTTTTAAAATTAAAAAAAAAAGAATTAGCCTTTTTAAAAAAAATGAAACTCAGCTTACAGTTTTCCTGTTGTTGATGATGCTTTAAAATTTGGATAAAGCTCCACAGGGCAGAATGGCTGCAGAGCTGGTTTCAAACTGGTCACAGAGGCCATGTCTCAGTACACATGAGTCTCAGATCACACTCATAGTCAGGAACACTAAAACTGTGAAGACTAGATATACAGCCACTGAGGAAAAGGGTGGGTGGAACAATGTCAATAAATTCTTGTAACACCAATGGCCTTGTCTCCCTTTCTACAATGATTATCAGTCCAACCACTGCCCTGGCTCTGGCTTCAACACCTAAATTAGATTATTGGGGGAAAGGAATTGCCAAAGTCAGGGCAAAGTCTATCTCTCTATTCAGTTCAGTTCGGTCGCTCAATCGTGTCCGACTCTTTGCGACCGCGTGGACTGCAACATGCCAGACCTCCCTGTCCGTCACCAACTCCTGGAGTTTACTCAAACTCATGTTCATTGAGTCAGTGATGCCATCCAACCATCTCATCCTCTATTGTCCACTTCTCCTCCTGCCTTCAATCTTTCCCAGCATCAGGGTCTTTTCAAATGAGTCACTTCTTTGCATCAGGTGGTTAAAGTATTGGAGCTTCAGCTTCAGCATCAGTCCTTCCAATGAATATTCAGAACTGATTTCCTTTAGGATAGACTGGTTGGATCTCTTTGCAGTCCAAGGGACTCTCAAGGGTCTTCTCCAACACCACAGTTCAAAAGCATCAGTTCTTCAGTGATCAGCTTTCTTTATAGTCCAACTCTCACATCCATACATGACTACTGGAAAAACCATAGCTTTGGCTAGATGGACCTTTGTTGGCAAAGTAATGTCTCTGCTTTTTAATATGCTGTCTTGGTTGGTCATAGCTTTTCTTTCAAGGAGTAAGCACCTTTTAATTTCATGGCTGCAGTCATCATCTGCAGTGATTCTTGGGAGCCCCCCAAAATAAAGTCTGTCACTGATTCCATTGTTTCCCCATCTATTTGCCATGAAGTGATGGGACCAGATGCTATGATCTTAGTTTTCTGAATGTTGAGTTTTAAGCCAGCTTTTTCACTCTCCTCTTTCACTTTCATCAAGAGGCTCTTTAGTTCTTCTTCGCTTTCTGCCATAGGGTGGTATCATCTGCATATCTGAGGTTATTGCTATTTCTCCTGGCAATCTTAACTCCAGCTTGTGTTTCATCCAGCCCAGCATTTCTCATGATGTACTCTGCATGTAAATTAAATAAGCAGGGTGACAATATACAGCCTTGACATTTTCCTTTCCCGATTTGGAACTAGTCTGTTGTTCCATGTCCAGTTCTAACTGTTGCTTCCTGAGCTGCATACAGATTTCTCAAGAGGCAGGTCAGGTGGTCTGGTATTCCCATCTCTTAAAGAATTTTCCACTGTTTGTTGTGATCCACACAGTCAAAGCCTTTGGCACAGACAGTCAAAGCCTTTGGCACAGTCAGTCAAGAAGTAGACGATTTTTCTGGAACTCTCTTGCTTTTTCAATGATGCAACAGATGTTGGCAATTTGATCTCTGGTTCCTCTTCCTTTTCTAAATCCAACATGAACATATGGAAGTTCATGGTTCATATACTATTGAAGCCTGGCTTGGAGAATTTTGATCATTACTTTACTAGTATGTGAGATGAGTGCAATTATGTGGTAGTTTGAGCATTCTTTGGCATTGCCTTTCTTTGGAATTGGAATAAAACTGACCTTTTCCAGTCCTGTGGCACTGCTGAGTTTTCCAAATTTGCTAGCATATTGAGTGTAGCCCTTTCACAGCATCATCTTTTAGGATTTGAAATAGCTCAACTGGAATTCTATCATCTCCACTAGCTTTGTTTGTAGTGATGCTTTCTAAGGCCCACTTGACTTCATATTCCAGAATGTCTGGCTCTAGGTGAGTGATTATACCATCTTGATTATGTGGGTCATGAAGATCTTTTTTGGCTAGTTCTTCTGTGTATTCTTGCTACCTTTTCTTAATATCTTCTAGGTATTAAGGGGGTTAGGTTAGGTCCATACCATTTCTGTTCTTTATTGTGCCCATCTTTGCATGAAATGTTCCCTTGGCATCTCTAATTTTCTTGAAGAGATCTCTAGTCTTTCCCATTCTATTGTTTTCCTCTATTTCTTTGCATTAATCACTGAGGAAGGCTTTCTTATCTCTCCTTGCTATTTTTTGGAACTCTGCATTCAAATGGGTATATATTTCCTTTCCTCCTTTTCCTTTCGCTTCTCTTTTCACAGCTATTTGTAAAGCCTCCTAAGATAACTATTTTGCCTTTTTGCATTTCTTTTTCTTACAGATGCTCTTGACTCCTGCCTCCTGTACAATGTCACGAACCTCCGTCCATAGTTCTCCAAGCACTCTGTCTATCAGATCTAATCCTTTGAATCTGTTTGTCACTTCCACTGTATAATCATAAGGGTTTTGATTTAGGTCATACCTGAATGGTCTAATGGTTTTCCCTACTTTCTTCAAGTTAACTCTGTATTTGGCAATAAGGAGTTCATGATCTGAGCCACAGTCAGTTCCTGGTCTTGTTTTTGCTGACTCTATAGAGCTTCTCCATCTTTGGCTGCAAAGAATATAATCAATCTGATTTCAGTATTGACCATCTGGTGATGTCCATGTGTAGAGTCTTTTCTTGTGTTGTTGGAAGAGGGTGTTTGGTATGACCAGTGTGTTCTCTTGGCAAAACTCTATAGCCTTTGCCCTGCTTCATTCTTTCTCTATTAAACAATGTAAATTTACAGTTACATGTTAAATTATGGATAAATTGTATGAGACTTGCAGGTATCAAAGTGCCATCATTTTTTTATATATATAAATACCAACTTTGAATTAAGATATATAAGAGGCTAGACAAATGCTCTGGGGGCTATACCTTAACTTACATTTGTAGTGGGGAGAAATTAGGGGCTTTAATGGGCTTCCCTGTTGGCTCAGAAACATGACTGAAGCAGTTTAGCACACTGGTGACCCAGATGGTAAAAAAAATCTGCCTAGAATGCAGGAGACCTGGGTTCAATCCCTGAGTCAGAAAGATGCCATGGAGAAGGGCATGGCAACCCACCCCAGTATTCTTACTTGGATAATTGCATGAACAGAGAAGCCTGGCGGGCTACAGTACATGGGATTGCAAAGAGCTGGACACGACTAAGTGACTCATACTTCCATTTCCAGGTACTTTAGTGATCTGAATAAAAATAGTCATGCACAGGATAAAAACTATGTTCAAACCAAGAGCCTGGGTTGGAAGTGGAGGTGGGGAGACGAGGGCCCCATATACATTGCAGGGGAAAGAGAGGACAGAGGGAGGGCAGGTGTGTACGGGCTACAAAGGTCAGGGTTAGCTCTGCTCCTACTTAATCTAAATCACCAGTCTCTAAGAGAGAGTAATTCATTAATGCAGTCTGTGAATGGCACCTGTCTGTAGAGTATTGCCAACCCTATAAAAGACAGAAAAAAATACAAATAATCTTTAAAGAGGTTGAAATATAGTCAGGAAATTAAAGGGAAATTGAACTGATAGGAGAACATGTGATATATCTGGAGTCAATAACTGAGAAGATAGATGTTCAGAAAGTGGGAAAAACAACAGAGTGTTAAATGAGAAGAAATTCAAGTTTTAGAAGTCAGCGATGGACTTTCACAGCTCCTGTTGGAGAGGAGCTTTGTCTCTCTTGTCAGAAGACTTTACTGCCTTTCCCCTGGGGTGTCAGGGCACACCTTTCAAACTTGGGTTTGTTTGTAAGAACTCTGGCCCATAAAAGACGGCCTTCCACTTCCTGGTCTACCAACATATTGAAATGGAACTGACCTCCTGCCAACAACAAAATGAAAGCAGAATATTCTGCACTGACCAACGGCTTATGGCCCTTGCAGTCAGTTGCCACAAGGTCCTGGGCAGGGCTGATGTCAGATGAGAAGTATGGTGAAGAAGCAGCCCGGCCTTCTTACACTCAAGGCTGGAAAACGTCCTTGTGCTGTGCCATGCTTGGTCGCTCAGTCATGTCTGACCTTTTGTGACCCCATGGACCACAGCCCGCCAGGCTCCTCTTGTCCCTGGGGATTCTCTAGGCAAGAACACTGGAGTGGGTTGCCATGCCGCCCTCCAGGGGATCTTCCCAACCCAGGGATTGAACCCAGGTCTCCTGCATTGCAGGTGGATTCTTAACCGTCTGAGCCACCAGGGAAGCCCAAGAATACTGGAGTGGGAAGCCTAAACATACTTAGGAGATGCTTTTTTTTTTCTTTTAACCTATAACCAAGGTTTAAGGAAGAAAGGACAGGGTGGAGGAAGATATTTAAGTGCTCAACATTTCTCTACTGTTTCAATTCTATAGGTATTTACCTCTTACGTGCCTGACTGCTGCTGCTGCTGCTAAGTTGCTTCAGCCGTGTCCGACTCTATGTGACCCCATGGACAGCAGCCCACCAGGCTCCCCTGTCCCTGGGATTCTCCAGGCAAGAACACTGGAGTGGGTTGCATTTCCTTCTCCAATGCATGAAAGTGAAAAGTGAAAGTGAAGTCGCTCAGCCATGTCCGACTCCTAGCGATCCCATGGACCGCAGCCTACCAGGCTCCTCCATCCATGGGATTTTCCAGGCAAGAGTACTGGAGTGGGTTGCCATTGTCTTCTCTTGTCTGTATTTCTGTGGGAGTTCCCATAGGCAATTCAATTTCATCCTCAACGAGTTTTTCTAATTAGGAAAATACAGCTTTCATATAGAAAAAAGCAAACGAACTTAAAACAGTGTAAGAAAACATACAATAAGTATGTTTTCCTCCAAAATAGGAGCCAGGGACAAGTGTGGAGGAAAAGGAGTGAGAAAGCAGTGTGGCATGGCTCAGAACAGTCAAGGAAAGTTCTTGGAACAGACTGTCCTCAGGGAGGATCACGAAAGATTAAAGAAATTTGGGAAAGTTGGAAGAAATCCAGGCAGAAGGAAGAAAGTGAGCAAATTCTTCAAGGAAAAGGAATCCACCCACCGTGTGTCTGGTGTTCCCACATGTCTGAGATTTTAAAATTATTAAGAAGTCACAGGGATTTGAGTTGGGTGACGATCTTAGATTCTCACCAAGAGCAAGAATCCTCTTTATGACATGCTGGGGGATGACCTACCAGCTTCCGTTTGAAATATCTCCATTATGTTTCCTTAGCCAGAATACCACCTAACTGTTAAAGCAACCTAAGATGACCTTCACTGATTTGTTTTTGTAGATTCATCATACTGGTGACTGAAAAGATTCAGCAGGTCTTTAGCATATAAAACACTTAACAACTGTATTTTGAACTTTGAACATAGGAATAAATAATTGTAGTGGTGAAGGTTGACAATTCTGTTTCTCCTTGGCTGTACTTTGCCCAATATATCAATCTCCAAGTAGATAAGGAATTTCATCATAAGAAGTGGGAGGGGCCTACGTGTAGGATAGTCCCTCCCAAAGATATGCCTACATCCTAACTCCTAGTACCTGAGAGTGTGAACTTATTAGAAAAAATGGTCTTGTCTTTGATGATAAAATTAAGTTAAAGATCTTGAAATGAGATCATCCTGGATTATCTGATTTACCCCAAATCCAATGACAAGTGTCTTTTTAAGAGACAGAGGAAGAGAAGACACAGAGGAGATGGTGATGTGCAGAGGGAGATTGGAATGAAGCAGCCACAAGCCTGGGACACCAGGAGGCACAGAAGCTGAAAGAGGCAAAGAAGGATCCTTTTCTGGAGCTTCCAGTGGAAGCAGGGCTCTGCCAATGCCTTGATTTCACAGTTCTGGCTTCCAGAATTGTGAGGAAATAAATTCATGTTGTTTTGAGATGCCAAGTGTGTGGTAATTCATTACAACAGCAATAGGAAATGAATACAGGGCTCTGTATACCCAGAAGGGGGTACACATTCCCCATGATCTTTTCCAATGCTTCTCTACAGGATTTAGGGACAATATGGTGAGTGGCAGCCATTTAGACATCTATTAATACATACTTCTGGATAGCAGTTCTGCCCTAGTATAAAAACCTAATTTTCTTTTAATCCATAGCTCAGCGAGAACAGAGATGACTGTTAAACCAAATTTCTAGGGTCCCCAGGGAGAAAAAAGAACTACAGGTAGAATAGCTGAGTTTGTGTGTGTGTTGTGGAAGGCATAAGACAAGCATAATGATAATAGTTAATGAGGAATCTGAAAACACCCGATGACTCATGTGTTAACGTGAGTATGCTGGAGCCTAAACATGTAGCGTACTATTCAAAAACGGCCACGTGACTGTGAGAGCAGTCATAAGCAAGTTATGTAAATCATCTCAACAGATAGCAATGACATATTTAGACCTCACCATCATATGTGTGTTATTGCCATGCTCCATGCCAAGAGGCTAGTAAAGAAAATTCTTGTAGAGTTTCCACTCTGCTATTGGTGCAGTCTTTTCCATCCCTGTGACAAATGCTTCAAGCACAAGAAGCGACCAAGAGTCACTGGGAAATATGGTGGAACTGCAGTCCACACATTCTAAGTCACATATTAATGATATATATAAAAAAGATCTCTGGTTAATTGGGGCAGAACTTAGCCACTGACAGAAGTGTATTGTCAATCCACCATGTCAAACAGTATGGCTCCCTAAACCAGAGAGAGGGTCGGGGAGGGGATGAGGTATTCTTCTGGAAAGGCAGACACAGAAGGGCAGGGGGAAAAGAACAGGAATAGAAAACCACAGACCTCAAATTTGGGGGTCATCTTGTCTATCCTCTACTTGAATCCCAGGAATCCCTTCTCTCCCCTCCTTTTTAGATTATATTTTAAAATGTAAAATAAGACAGAATTATTACCAGTTAATGAGCAGTTCACTAAGTGTAAGATACTATGTTGGATACTTTTCATGTATTTTCTCAGTTACTCTTTAGAATGACCCTATGGGATCCGTGATCTAGTCTTTATTGTACAGATGACTGGTATGTGTTGCTAAAGAGATGCAGGTCTTCTTTGTCATCTGTTCATTCAGTAAACATGTGAAGTCGCTCAGTCGTGTCCAGCTCTTTGGGACTCCATGGACTGTAGTCTACCAGGTTCCTCCATCCACGGGATTTTACAGGCAAGAATACCGGAGTGGGTTGCCATTGTACTAGGTACTAAATATAGCAAAAAACAATCACCTTCAGACAGGGAGCTCAGTGCACTGCAAGGCAGCCTACTGGATTTTTAGACAACTCTTAGAAAGTTCTGCCTCATGTTGATCTGAAATATATCTGTGGGTAAGCAACAGGTCACTGTGTTGTCCTCATCTTAGAACCAAAGAAGAGGAAAAGATGGATGGAAGAAGTTTATAGAGGAGAATCAACATTTTCAGTTTCTTATTTCAGCTCAGTGAAGTTTTTGTGCTTTGCAATTTGTATGGCTTTCATGTAAGCCTTTATTCTTTGGAGATAATAGATGGTTAAACCCTTATTAACCCAGAAAGAGTGATGTAGTCTTCCTTCCAAATGGTTTTGAAAAGCCCATGTTATTTAGAGGCCCTGTCAGAGAACAATAAATTTGCCACCCACATAAAAGTGAGTCTATGCGGTGCCAGCACACAAACTTAGGACAAGTTACGTACACGAGAGAGTCTACAAATGCTGAGCCAAGGGGGAGGACACATTTTAGGGTTTCTCTCATACACCCGCTCTTGGGAGCATCCTATAGAATGGCCTTTTAAGTAGTTAGAATCCTAGCAGACCTTATCTTCTCTACTTTGAGTGTGGAATTCAAATTTAAAAAGGAGACGCTGGAAGCCAGGAATCACCACTCCAGGAAACCCCACTGTTTATCTACATCGCAGAATCCTACTACCCACAGTTCTGCAAAGGACCAGTCATTTCAACTGACAGCACCCCAGCCCGGAACTCCAAGATAAACAAGATATTAATAATCTTTGTTACCAGGTTCTCCTTCTAAGCCTTTGGGGGCCTTTTGGGAAATCGGTTTTGCTCGGAGACTCTTTGGTTCTCAGTTTACTACTTTTTCCATCATTATTATACCCAAACTGTAGCATGACCTAGGAAGTCTAGCTCTATCCAATATAATAATTATTTCCTCTAATACTACACAATTTAACACTTATTGAGTGCTTTCTATATACCAGGCACTTTATATGAAACCATTTCAGTTATTCCTCACAATAGCACTGGGTTCGGTAAGTATTCTGTTTTCTAGATGATGAAACTGAGACAAAGAGATATTCAATTACTTATTTAGTTTAATAATTACCTGATGGAACTGGCCCAGATCTGATTGATTCTAGCCACTATGCCTTCCTTTTAAGAAAATAATGGTTGACATTGTGCCAAAGACTATTCTAAGCACTTTAAACATTTCAATTCATTTCAGCTTCACAATTTTCTTATAGCTGAGGTAAAGTGAGGTTAAATAACCCACCCCAGGTTACAAGGCTAGTAGGAGGTGGAGCTGGGTTTTTGAATTCAGGGAGATGGCAAAGAACAGGCCACTGTTCTAATGCAGTAGCACCATTCCACCTAGAATTCAATAAATAAGACTAATATTTCCTAATGAGGCATATGGCCACACCCCTGCGGTGAACCTGACCTACTCACATAGGTGCACAGCCCATCCAGCTTCTGTTATGGGGCCTGGGGATGTGAACCACAACACATTGACATCTCTTTTGGGGGAAAAAGTAAATATGGAAACTGATGGATGGGGAGGCTGAGGTGCATCTCCAGGTTCCACTGAGCAAGCTAGTAATCAGTTCAAGGTTATGAACCCCTGATCTCAATCCACTAGGCTGTTACCTTGCTCTTGATGATGAAAATCATCTTTTTGATGATGACCTTATCTTTTCAGGATAAGGTGAGACCTGGAGAAGTTGCCAGGGCACTGGGAACACGCCTGCTCTCATGCAATGGCTCAAGGTCATCAAAGGGCACACAACAGTCCATTAAGGGGATGATCAGGTCCGCAAGACCTCCCAGTTCCCCTTTCTCAGTCCAGGGCAGGCTCCTCCTCCCAGGGACTTAGCCCTGCAGCTCACCAGGCTGCAGCCAAGTGTGTTTACCTGCAAGACTGGAGGAGACCAAGCACCAGTCTGCCCTGGAGATAACACAATTGAAGGCAGAGAGGGCTGTCTGCCAAATCAGATTGCACAAATCCCAACAGAACACTTTCCCTGAAAGCCTGCGGAGGACCACATTTTGCGGGGCTGTTGTGGGATGAGAGTCTTGAGGAGGGAAAAGGCAGGAGTAATAGCATGGCTAGCAGCTCCTAAAGCTCGCCTGGGAGAACGGCAGGAACCAATCTGCCTGGCCTGTTTAATGACACAGTTTAAGCATTTTCCTCCCTCCTGCCTGTTTCCTTTCTCTGCACTGTGAACATGGTGTTAATTACTTACAACTAATAACCATAACAAGAACTATCAGGGTTCCTAACAATTGCAATCACATTAGACCTTTTATCTCAGAGAGGTCAGACTATTTCCTCCAGCAATCCAGATAAACACCCTCAAGGAGGCTGGATCCAGCCTTTGCTTGGTACCTACTTGGCAGCAGGCACTGGCCATTAGATGGTCCATATATGTTACCCCAGGTACTTCTCAGGACCATTTTATGTTGTTGGGATTATTAGTTCTTGTTTTACTGATGAAGAAACAGAGACTTAGAGAAGTAATATAAGGAAGATGCAAATGGAAGAGACTGTACAGTTTTCAATCAAGCCATTTTGCACTTAACCAATGGATGGAGTTACTACAGGAAGGGAACCACGGTGGGTCTTTTCATCCCTGTGAACAAAACTCATGCACACATTATCCAAGATACCAGTGCATTCTAAATCACCTGACTCTGAATTCCAGTCTCTGTAATTTTTTTTTCTTTCTTATATCTGGGGGCATAGTAGCCATAGCTTTGTTCCTTTAATAGTCAGGAGCCCTGACATATAGTGATAAACTGATTGGTTTAATCATACATTACCTACTATGCAGAGACCTAACAAACCACGGCCCACAGGGGGAAGGAAATATCATGGAGAGGTTTGTGACTTTAAGGACATAATTCTATCCAGAAGATTTAGGATCTAAGAGATCTTTTTCTCTCTTGTGCTGACAAAACTCTGAATCAAGTGAGGCTATTGGTGAAGGACAAGCAGCCACCACCACCCAAACACAAGGTTCAGGGGAAAAGGACAGACTCAAAGGTCAGTTGAAGAGCAATACAAGCCTCTGAGGAGTAAGAGAAACTGGCAACAAATGTGAGGCAGAATCTCAGGGGAGAAGCAAACATCTGAGATTAAAGTGTTCTCAATTTGCGTCCGTTTATACTTTAGGAGAACTGACATGCACTTTGAATTTCTGGGTGGATGAATATGAATATTTATAGGAATAGGAATATTCCTAACAGATTATTACCTTGCTAACTGAAATCTCAGAAAAATAGCCCATGAAGGAATCCAGGATGAAATGCCTCCCTCACAGGTTGACTTTTCTCCCCCAGTTTTCCAGCTCATCCCAGTAGGGAGCCAGGTTTGGAAATGGTTTCTCTTCCTCGAACAACAGTATTGGGTGGAGAGTGTGTGTGGGTACTGGGCCATCCAGAACAGAAGTGGTAACAGTCTATGTGGTCAGGATTAAGAAAACAAAATGGATCCTAGAGGTAAAATTACTCAAGAAAGAAAGGTCCTGGCAGAACAGTCTCCTTGGTATATTTGCAAAGGAAAGAGAGAAAAAAAAAATGGAAGAGTTCCCAAAAATTACATATTAGACCTTAATCTATATTCTTGTAAACACTGAGGAAATGATCTTTACTTTAGCCAAAGGTCAGCAGGCAGCCAACTCAGGGTCTGAATGTAAACAATTCTAATCCAAGTTTGTGAAGTAGTTTTAAAAAGAATAAAGGACAAAGAAAATAGTAGATTTCGCTAGAGAAGAAAGAAGGAAGAAGCCTGGAGTGCTTCTGAGTAAGGGCAATAGAATTTACCTGCTGGAGGAACAGATTTTCAGAGGGTGGGGGGAAATAATTAAGGTCATCTCACAGGTTTAGATGGAAATTGCCTCTGGTGAACACAGAAAGTAAGGGAAAATAAGTCAACTCTGATTTCAGCCCCCTCCCAACACAGGTCTGCATCTTGAAGTTTCAAAAAAAAGTATCCACGCCACCTCAGAGTTTAAAAATAATAATAATCAGTTCGACTTCCCAGACAATCAGAGGCTGGATTAATGATTAAAAGAAACCGAAAGGATTAAATATCTGACCTGGGAGAATTTTCCTCTGCATCCGAAATGTCAAAGGCATCTCTTTCCTTTCAAAAAGAACTTCTCCCTCTGGGACAAACACCCAGAGCTAAACCATTCAGCTTCTATTTTTCACTCACATTCTTCCTTCAGATCCTTCAGGGGTCCACGGTCTAAACGTCCAGAGAGGAACAAGCAGGGTTTCAGCTCACCTTTCCAAGTGCTGCCTGGGGCTCTCAAAGCAGCAGCACCCCAGCAGTTCTCACGCCTGTGGCTGAGTCCAGCAACTCCTTGGGCTGCCCCGGCAGTAACCGGCCTCCACCTCCGGCCTACAGGTGCCTAGAGGAATGAGGAGGGCATTGGTTGGTGGAGACCAGGAAATGTGTGACATCACAGGAGCCTCGACAGATAAAACATTGCTGGGACCTTAGTTATTGAAACAGTCAGTAGGTCCCGCCCACCTGTCGTTCACCTGAATACCCGAGAGCAGGTAGGTGGCGTCTTTGGGTGGACAGATGAATCAGTTAGAGCAATTTGCCGACTGGAATTTACTTTCTTTCCTGCATGGCACGTGTCCAGCCCCTAGAACAGATCTGAATTTCTATGCCTGGTTGCTTCCTGGGCCCCTCCTCCCACCCCCTTCCAATGCTATCCTATGCTAAGTTGCTTCAGTCGTGTCTGACCCTGTGCGACCCCATAGACAAAGTTTATTTACTTTTATCATTTTGACAGCTTTCAAAAAATTGAAGTATAGTTGATTTGCAATGCTATTTTAGTCTCTATATTTTATTCCATTTAAAGTTCTTAAAAAATCACAGCCATATTTCCCTGTGCTGTACAATATATCTTTTTTTTTTATTTATTTTATATCTACTGGTTTTTACCTCTTAGTCCCCTACACTTAGGGCTTCCTTGCTGGCTCAGATGGTAACGAATCCACTTGCAATGCAGGAGACCTGGGTTCCATCCCTAGGTTGGGAAGATCCCCTGGAGAAGGGAATGGCTACGCACTCCAGTATTCTGGCCTAGAGAATTCCATGGACAGAGGAGCCTGGCAGACTACAGTGCATGGGGTTGCAAAGAGTCGGACACGACTGCTTGGACACAACTGAGTGACGTTCACTTCCCCCCCCCCCCCGTCTTGCCCCTCCCCCTTTCCTCTCCCACTGCTCATCACTAGTTTGTTCTGAGTCTGTTCGTTTATCTTTTAGATTTCACATGTGATAACCTAGGATGTTTAAATACAAAAAGTCACTTAATGAGCATGAAAAGGAACTGTGTGAAGATTGAATGCTTGGAAAATATTGGAGATCTATTCCCGAATGCTTTTCTGAATGTCATCCATTTGGATCCCAAGTGCTTCTTTGTTCAAATTTAATAAATGAGAGGTGACATTTCAAATTCATTTTTTAAAAAAATCCAAATATGATGCTTCTCAGAAGTTTCAGAGTCAAGTTTTCAAACACTCCCCCACTCCCTGCCCCAGCAGTTCATCCCATGTTCAGGAGTTTGTGAAACTTCAGTCACTTCCTAGCTTGCTGGTCTGGCAGCTAGAAGTCACATGGAGGTTACAGTTCACTGCAGACCTGCAATTAGGAGCAATTTACATGATTCAGATTGGAATGATAGAACAGAAATAAAGTGGCGTTGTCAGCTGGTTAGAGCCAGGAAGGAGGAGTCAGGGTTATTTCTGTCCCAAGCTCGGTGTGTGACCCTGGGCAAGTCATTGTGTTGCCTCAGCTTTTCCAGCAGCAAAAGACAGGATCCCTGCAACTCAGCCGGTGTGGCAGCAGCACCTGTGAGGTATTGCGGCTGCCTCTTAAACCCTCTGGCATCTTTTGAAGGATTGTCAACAGCTTCTATCATTGCATTTTAATGTCATGTATTTCTATGGCCCCAGTCCAGCATCTCTCGACAATTTATTCACTCTCTGGAATGTACTACCTGGGGAAAACGTGGGTTCTCCCTCCCAGGTGGATGGCCTACTTGCCCAGAGAGATATACTCTATTTTTTCCCTGGAAGGAGAAAAAAATGTTGAAATTCTGATTTTTCCTCTTATTCTGTCTCCGTCTTCCCTCTCTCTCTGTTTTAAGTTAACTTTCATTGGAGTATAGTTGCTCTACAAAGCTGTGTTAGTTTCTACTGTACTCCCTCTTCTCTTGATACTGTTAATCCTTTGATTTCACACATTCTAACACTGTTCTTCTTCAAAGGTTTTTAAATTGGGCTGGCGGGTTGGTGTTTTGACTGAGGGGGATGGGTAGAGGAAGAATAAACAGGAGGGGGAAGGGAGGAAGGTGTTGACTCCAGTCTCTAGTTCTCCACATTGACTGGGTGCCTCCAGTCATCTGATACCTTGTAAAACAACCAGGGAGGGAAGGAGGAAAAATTCTAGTCACGGGCCCGCAGCGCAGGCTCTGAATATTTCTCTTGCAATAGAGCCGGGTCCTCTCCCAAGCTCTCCCTGGCTGCTCTCCCACGCTGTCCCTGGCTGCTCTAGACCACCGTCCCCACCTGGGAACTGCCTGCACTTTGTAGAGAGCTGGAAGCTTAAAAAAAAAAATTCCCCATTCACGTTTTCATCCAATAGAAACTATGGTAGGTGTGGCTACTCCTTTATTATTAACAACGACTACATAAAAAGAATAAGGCAGCAAAGTTTTTTATATGCCTGCCGGTGTTTCAGGAATAAGTACCGGTCCACCAGTTTGATATTCAACTAAGATACACCTGCAAAACAGGCTTCTGCCCTGGCTTGAGTGTCCCCCGAGACAGGAGGAGGCGCAGGGCCAGCTGCCAGCCTCATGAATCATCCAGGCCTGCCTACAGCTGCCTTCCATGTGTGTCAATCACCTTTGAAGGCAGCAGGTCCCACCTAGGTAGGGGGAAGCCACAAGGCTTCCCTGGTGGCTCAGAGGGTCAAGTATCTGCCTGCAATGCAGGAAACCCGGGTTCAATCCCTGGGTTGGGAAGATCCCCTGGAGAAGGAAATGGCAATCCTATGGACAGAGGAGCCTGGCGGGCTACAGTCCACAGGGTCTCACAGAATAGGTCATAACTGAGCAGCTAACACTTTCACAGAAAATATAGTAAAAGGGGGAGCAAGATTTCTGGGGAAAAGCATTTTTAGGAAGTGACAACAAGTCATTGAGGTTAAGGGCTTCAGAGACATACAGCATTCTGCTCCTATGGTTTGATGAATAAAAATTGAGAAAAGAAGTTCAACCAGGAGTGGAGATCATGGTCAAAAAAACAAAAAGAGTGGAGAAGTGTACAAAAGACAAAGTAAAAATAGGCCATTTGACTTGGTGCTCTTGGATTTAGAATAATCTTTGAAGTTTCAAAAAAATCAGTGTGGGCTTCATTATTCCATTAGGGCTGTTGTGTTATTATGGAAGTATGTCTCAAATACTGGTGAAAAGATATACATAATAATCATAAAAAGCTACCACTGACTAAGTGCTTAGCTGGTGCTACTCACTGTTGTGAGCACTTTTTACAATGACACTGAGTTACGTACTATTTGTGTAGACAATTGGAAAACCAAGGCATAGAGATATTGAGTACACGCTAAAGGCCAGCACAGCCAATAAGTGACAGGGCCAGAGCAGTTTCATCCACTGGGGGGAAAAATGTGGAAAGGGTTTGATTTCATATTCCCTGGCAACTTCTTGGGCACTAATCAAAGTTCTTACCCATCCTCTATTTAGAAGGAAGTGCCTTGTAGAAGTAGCCCAGGAAGTATAGTTTCTAGGAAGGACTATCTCTAATTACAAAAGAATTATTAATCTGGTTTATATATTGAGTATGTAGATGGATACATTTATACACGTATTTGTGAGAAAACACACCAGGAAATCCATCATCCCTGAGTGCATCCTCAAAATCATATTTTGGGTTCTGTCAAACCAACCCCAAGAAGGGAAAGCCAACTTGAGGGGCCCCTCCAGAGGGATCAGTTGTAACTCTCCATGACATCTTTTATGGTTCTCTCTCTCTAAAACTTTAACAGTTTATCCCTTAAAAGCTGCAAATGCTATGAGAAGGGCCATAAAAGCCTAGAACTTTATACAATTGGATAATCGAGACGACGTAAAATTAAGTTCCAATGCAACCACTACCAAGTTAGATGGTTTAGACCAGGTTTGGTAAGTACTAGACACACACTCAGAGAAGGCGATGGCACCCCACTCTAGTACTCTTGCCTGGAAAATCCTATGGATGGAGGAGCCTGGTAGGCTGCAGTCCATGGGGTCACAAAGAGTCGGACATGACTGAGCAACTTCACTTTCCCTTTTCACTTTCATGCACTGGAGAAGGAAATGGCAACCCACTCCAGTGTTCTTGCCTGGAGAATCCCAGGGACGGGGGAGCCTGGTGGGCTGCTGTCTATGGAGTCGCACAGAGTCAGACACGACTGAAGCGACTCAGCAGCAGCAGCAGACACACAGTGTTCCTATATCATTCTCATCATTATTGCTAGAAGGCCTTCAGCTCAGAGGTAACCTAGGAATCTTCAAGACAGAGGTCCAAGCACAGCAACAATTTCTATCCCTGATTTGATAGTAAGTGGGAGGGATAATCAGGAAAGGATAAGATTGGTGTTGGCTGGTTCATTAGGCAAGATTTCATGGAGAATGGAACATGAATTAGACCTTGAAGGATATGGGGAGATTGTTGAGAGGGGCAGACAAATCCAGGGAGGGGCCTTCCCTGGTGGCTCAGTGGTAAGGAATCCACCTGCCAATGTAGGAGAAATGAGTTTGATCCCTGATCCAGGAGGATCCCACATGCCTTGGAGCAACTAAGACCATGTCTGCAGTAAGGGAAGCCACCACAGTGAGAAGCCCACATACCACAGCTGAAGTGCCCCCTCCCTCTCTCTGAAACTGGGGATAAGCAATGAAAACAAAGGAAAAAAAAAAAAAAAAGCCAGTGCAGACAGCAGGTGGAGACAGAGTGATCACAGCCTGTGAGTGCTGGGGAGGAAGGTGTGAGTGGAAACAAGGGAAAAGACAAGACAATAGAGTGTTCATCCTGCTGGGGTGAAGAGGAGCCATCCTCTGCTTGGCTTGCATGGGAAAGGAGGACCAGATGATAAAGAACCTCAAGGGCTGACTCTTCAGGTCTTCACATGACTTCCGGCTACATCTCTCATGATGATTAAACAGCGAAAGGCAGAAAGAATAAAAAGGAATGGAGGAAGGAAGGAAGGGAGGGATGGAAGGGAAGAAGGAAGAGAGAAAGAAAGGGAAAGAATGAAGGAAGGGAGGAGGAAGGAAGAGAGGGAAGAAGAAAGAGAAAAAAATTCAGCATCTTGGGCATGGGTCATTTATTCAGAGCAACAGTATTTTCAGAGTTGAGTTAAACTTCCACGATATGCCATTTCAGCTACTATGTGATCATCTTTCTCGTTAGAAGCAAGCCTATATATCCTTTGCAGTCAACATATCCTGTAAACTTTGTTCTTTGGAGAGACGGATGGAACGCATTAGAAAGCTCTCTGAACTCAAGGTTGGGCCTGTCCTAGTTAGGCAGCCAGCTCACTTGGGCTTTTTGATTAGTCTGAATTATTTTATGTATCTTGACAGGGAAATCTATGGGGGAAAGGAGGTCTGTTTTTCAAAGCTCTTTTCCATTAGATCACCACAATGAAGGCTGGCATTCTCAAGGATTCTTCCTGGCAGAAAACTATTGTAAGATATTCCTGGCAAAGAACTGTTGCTAAGACAGTACCTCAAGTTTCGTCAGAATTACTTTGCCCCTGTTGGCTTCCTTTTTTTTCATAGCATATTTGTAGGGTTGTCTAAGATGACTGAATGCCACAACAACAGTGAACAAATTCCATCTGATTTTAATAAAATGCTATATACTTTAGCTGAAAGTCTATAGCATTATGAGATGGAATTGCTGTACACATTCCATCATGTTGGCCTCAGTTTCTTTTTGAACTAGCTTCAGTTCAGTTCAGTCACTCAGTCGTGTCTGACTCTTTGCGACCCCATGAATCGCAGCACGCCAGGCCTCCCTGTCCATCACCAACTCCCGGAGTTCACTCAGATTCACGCCCATCGAGTCCGTGATGCCATCCAGCCATCTCATCCTCCCTCTGTCGTCCCCTTCTCCTGTCCCCAATCCCTCCCAGCATCAAAGTCTTTTCCAGTGAGTCAACTGTTCGCATGAGGTGGCCAAAGTACTGGAGTTTCAGCTTTAGCATCATTCCTTCCAAAGAAATCCCAGGGCTGATCTCCTTCAGAATGGACTGGTTGGATCTCCTTGCAGTCCAAGGGACTCTCAAGAGTCTTCTCAAACACCACAGTTCAAAAGCATCAATTCTTTGGCACTCAGCTTCCTTCACAGTCCAACTCTCACATCCATACATGACCACTGGAAAAACCATAGCCTTGAACTAGCTTAGCTCCAAATATTTCATTGGTTAATTACAATTACTTAGCATGATATGAATAAAAAGAACCCAGAAGGGCAATTACAGAAAATAATAGTAATAATCACAAATATCAGCTGATGGGATAAATGCCATCTGGTTCTGTGTATGTGGAAGAGATTGCATTTCTCTCACAAACTCACAGCCAATGTGTAGTCTGGTTTGCAGATGAGCTTCTAGGATACTGGATGGATTTACAGTTTGGGGGCAGACACTGCTCCAGGTTGTGTGCTTTGGAGGTAAGAGGGAGTACATTAGCCATTGGAGGTGGCACATATTTTGTGAAGATTTCCTCCATGGACCTGCAGCCAGTGCATTCTTCTTTAGTAGAAAAAAAAAAAAAAGACTTCATTGTTGCTTCCTCTATAAATGTTACAAGGCCTATATTCCACAACTGTAAATATCTATGTTTACATGACTCCATTCTTGTATAAACCAGATAGGTTATTTAATTTTTTTGCTGATGGTTGTTGATATTTTGAAGGTTGTTGTGTCTGCCTTTCTTGGTTCCATCATTTGTGTGTTAGCTGCTCAGTCATGTTCAGCTCTTTGCAACTCCATGGACTATAGACCACCAGGCTTCTCTGTCCATGGAATTTTCTAAGCAAGAATATTGGAGTGGGTGCCATTCCCTTCTCCAGGGGATCTTCCCATATAGCTATTAAAATTGACCCAATGTGTGTGTGTATGTGTTACTCAAGTCGTGTTGGACTCTTTGCAACTGCATGGACTATAGCCTGCCAGGCTCCTCTGTTCATGGGATTCTCCAGGCACAATATTGGAGTGGGTTGCCATGCCCTCCTCCAGCGGATCTTCCTGACCCAGGTATTGAACTCAGGTAGCCTACATTGCAGATAGATTCTTTACCATCTGAGCCACAAGGGAAGCCCAATTGACCCAGTACCATATGTCGAAAGTATAAAATGTTGCCTCTCCTTTTGAACTTTGACCTCATTCTAAGGGAGTCTGTGTCCTTGTGGATGACCCCTCTACATCCTTGACCCCATCAAGTCTAAGGACATTTACCTCTATTCCTCTGAAGCTGCCCATTTTCAGGGCTGCCACTTGCATCTTCTTATCATCCCAAAATCTTTCATTTCAAAAAAATCTGAGAATGTTACTCTCTTTTAACCGTTCAGATTTTCCACTCCCTTACTCAAATTTTGCTTTCCTCTCTGAATGGATTGTACTCCTGGTTCTTGACTTCTGGAGCTCATCTGAGAATCTCTCTCTCTTCTGTTTTCACGTCAAGCTTGTCTGACCCAGATCCCACTTCCTTGCCTGCATCCTCAACTTCCCAATGGCCTGGCAGAACCAGGGCTCCAGCCTCCTCTCTTCCTATAAGCATGAGGGTTGGGGCCACTGTATCCACACGTCTGCAATGCCAGCCCCTCTAGTTGGTCTCTTCAGCAGCCGTGGTCCACCATGTCTCTTCTTTGCGGTCAGCCCACCTGCAGTCCATTTGCCTGGCCTGGCCACACCAGGCTTTTCATGCCCCTGGGTCCTGCCTGCCTATCATACCTCAGCAACATCTCTATATCCGTTCCACCCTCAGAATATGGCCCGTGCCCCAGCCCCCATGCCCTAGTAACACTGTGTTAGAGAGGTCTGCCCTTGCCCCCCCTCCACCCCAACATTTCCATAAGAAAGTGGTTTCCGAAGAAAACTCCAGCCATACTTTGCCCTTCGCTCACTCTGCCCCCTGCAAGTCCTTCAGTGGAAAAATAGGATAGAACGACAGGCCAGCTCAGCTGCACTCCTCCCTTGGCTGTCTTGGGAGTTTTCCTCTGCCGCTCCATATGCTGAGTCTTCCCAGGGCAGGCTTCTGTTTGAGAAGACATCATGCCCAGATCTGCCCTGGCTGGGTGCCTTCAAGCTCTTTTTACCTTGTTCCAGGTCTTGTTCTCCAACTTAGCTATTACCATTTGAAAGGTGATATTTTGGCCTCAGTAATTACTCTTCAATTTTTCTCTAATTATTCCAAACTCAGGTGGGGAAGGGAAGCACTGTTTGTTGGGGTCCCTCTTAGATACCCAAGAAAACCTGAATGTGGTTCCTGTAACAACCAGAGTTTCTCACTGCTAGGCTCTTACTCATGCTGCTGCTGCTGCTAAGTCACTTCAGTTGTGTCCGACTCTGTGTGACCCCATATACGGCAGCCCACCAGGCTCCTCCATCCATGGGATTTTCCAGGCAAGACTACTGGAGTGGGATGCCATCGCTTTCTCTGCTTACTCATGCAACACCACCCAAACAGTTCTTATTCATCTGGCATCACCTGCATTGATGTGGTACACTTTTAAATGCTCTCTTACAGGATCCTGGCAGAAACCCCAGGAGCTAACTCTACTTGACAGGTGAGGAGACTGAATCCCTTAGAGATAAAGTCACTTGTCCAAATTGCCCAGTGGGTTACAGGCAGACCCAGCACTCAGGTATTTCTCTTCCCTCAGTTTGGGAAACTCCTACTCTATCTTCAGGGCTCAGCACAGTACTACCTCCTTTATGGAATCTCTCCTCACTTTCCCGAGCAGACATCCACACTGCGCTGTGCTTGCTGCATGCCCTCCTCAGGCAGTTATTATCCTGATTATAATTTTTAAAAGGTAGTCTTCTCTCTGGACAGTCAGCTAGGGAACATGACTTCTCATAGACCTGCAGGACTTGGCCCAGTGTCTGGAAGGAACAAGCCCAGTGCCTTCAACAGACATTAGTCAAAAGAACTAAAGATGACTGTAAAACAAGTGGATGAATGAGGGAATTCTCATTGTTAGGTTACATCTGGAAGGATCCCTTCCTTTTCCTAGGAGTCTAAGCCTATGGACTGTAGAAAGGAGACTAACTTTATTATACTTAATTTTCACTATAATGCCACAACCTAGACCTTCACGATTCATTCATTCAGATATTCAAAAAATGTATTAAACTGTTGATGTGCTAGTCACTGTCAAGGAGGAGAAGAATCTCAGTTTTCAGGAACTCCTCATCCATGAAGAAGCAGAGTTAAAGACAGGATTAAAGCCCAAGGTGGAGATTGCCAGGTATTCATACAGTTACAGGAAAGAGGAAGGGTGGCTTGTTTCTTCTCATTTAAAAGATTTAAGTTGTTAAAAACTGCCCAAGTTCACCCAACTGGTAATGACAGAGCTTACACTGGGGTGCAGGTCCATTTTAGCGCCCGTGACGTTCCCAGGCCCACATGGCATTGCCCTGGCCCTTTGCCAAAAAAAGGGTCCATGAGAACAGGGACCCATTGTGCCTCTAGGTTCGCTTCAGAGAACCTGGGTCTTCTTGGTGGTGGTGGTTTAGTCACGTGGTCATGTCCTGCTCTTCTGACCCCATGGACTGCAGCCTGCTGGGCATCTCTGTCCATGGGAGTTTTCCAGGCAAGAATACTGGAGTGGGTTGCCATTTCCTTCTCCAGGGGATCCTCTTACACCTTAATGATTTTCACAAATGTAGATGTGGCTTGTCTTGAGTGGGTAGAAAAACTGCCTCAAACGTGGTCTTGGAGTTTCATGCCCACAGTCAGGTTTGGGTGGTACCTTGGGAAGAACCTGAAAAAGACCTGTGCTCCCATGTGACAGTAACATCTGTAGCTATTTAGATGAATTTAAATTCCTTTCAAGTGGAATTGACAATGTTAGTAAACCTTTATTAAAGATTCCCTCCTTAAACTTCATAAGCTTTCAGTGTTACATAATTTAAGTCCCACTTAATTCTACTTTCTGTATATTCCATCCTCAGTGAATAAGACCAAATGACCATTTTCTTCACAAAACCTCCTTATACTTGCTGTCTTTTATGTTGTCTAGTAGAGTGCTCTGTCCAGGCCTAAGAGCCCAACTTCTTCAAACTTCTTCCTGATAAAGTTAAAATTTCACAATAACTAATAACCTACGGTGACTCATAGATACACACCCAAAATGGCCCAATAAGAGATGGCGTGGAAAAGGCAAAAACAAGAGGCAAAGCATGCTGCTGGTCCCTTTGGGTGTTGTAAGCATAGAAGAAGCCAGCATCTAGATGGAGAAGTGTTTTCCTTCCCAGTGAAATTTTGCCTCCATCCAAGAGAGGGCAGGTCCTCAAAAACGGGGTTCACTGCCAAGAATCCTGTTCTTCAGCTCTCCAAAGTCAAATATAAGAAAGAATATCTTGAAAACTACTCACCATTAATGCAGAGACAGCTGTTAATCTTCCAACAGAATCTCAGCAAGGGGCAATTCGTTTGGCTTTTCTCAAATCACAAGCAGGTAAAGATTTTCCTTCTCAGCTTGGACAATGAACCTGGATGACTGCCTCTCTTTTCAGCCCTTCTTAGAGATGAATTTCCCTGGGCATCTGCTGCTAAGCCACGAAGAGGGGTCTGGAGTAAGTAAGGGCACTTCCTTGTGGCCGTAAAGCCACAACAAGGTGGAGCCATGGACACAGGCTTGGGTGACGTGGACAAAGGCATTTCCATGGCCAGTCCTGGTACCTCTGGCCCTAGGAGCTGCTGCTCCTCCCAAGGGCAGCATAGAAGCTGCACTTCCAGTTGAAGTTCAGATGATCACAGAGTAATGAATAGTTTCCCCTCCTACCAGTTATGAGAATGTGGAGTTGTTATCACTGTGGACTTATCCTCAAGTCCTCCACCCCTGGATGGCTCATCTAATCCTGCACTGGAAATGTTGACCTCAACTGCAACCAAGTGGCCAAAGTACAGGTGAGACAGCAGGAACTAATTCTCTCTAGGGTGAATGTCTGAAAGATGCCTCCATTTAATTTTCAAATCCATTCAGCTTAGTTCCATGAATATTTATGGGGAGTTAAGAGCTAGAAGCAGTGATCCAGAGGCCCTGGATCACTAAGTTCCCCATTTGCCCTGTTGTAACTTGAGGCTTTGTCAATATCAATACTGGCTATCAGCCTAGGGTGGTTAGACTGGTCCTTCCAGCTCAGCCTGTCCCCTTGAAGCAGCATGGTCCATGTGGCAAGGGAGAGGCTGCCCTTCCAGTCCTTTCTCCCACTTTCTCTGAGTTGCCCCAGAGGCTGACTGAAAGCACATCTTTGGCAAGTCCTGCCACAGGTGTATTCCCACCTCTATGTTGGGTGACTCTCATTAAACTGTCTCCCCTGGGTGGCCAGTCCTTCTCAGTGATTTGGCTGCACCTGGATCAACACCGATCATGTTCTGTCCACCCATCCATAAAGTCACAGCTGTGATTTTGGAGGGTGTGTGGCAGCAAGCCAGGTGGACCTCAGGATGCTTATTCGTCAATGTCATGTTGCTGTAGGGTTTTGGCAGAGGGGACAGCAGTTATGTTGGGCATGTCCTGTCCTCATCTCTGCCACAAGAGAACACTGCACACACTAACTCCTATGAACTTGAAGTTGGAAGAAGATCTGTGACTCTCTTGGTCTATCCTCCACCCATCTTATGGTAGCATCTTCTCCAGAATAAATGAACCAGGAACCACATGCCAGAGTTCACCAACAGGTCTGTTCCAAGTTCCACTCTTCTCTAAACCAAATATTCTAAACTGATTGCTATTATTTCTCCCTGCCCTGCTCCACCAGTCCCTCTCCTACAAATCTTCCTGTTCTATAGCATCCAAATACTACCTACTGTTTTCACTCCTGCTTAAATGGCTGACTTCTGTTATCCTCCGCTGGAAGTGATCATATGAGATTTCATATAAAAGCCAAAGTAGGTTCTCATTGGGAAGCTGTAGAATTCTGCTGGTGTGATGGGAAGAGGAACAGAGTGAGAAACAGCAATCAGGGTCTGTTAATGCGCATGCCCAAAGAAATGGAAAGGAAGTTACCCTCTACAGTGATACAAGGATGGTTTCAAATATAACAAACTACTCTGTTGTCTGTGATTGTGACACCACCATTAGGAATTAGTCTGGGTCTTGTGAGAAACAGATGCCAGGATGAGGCTAATCACGCAAGGACTTAATTAGGGAAGATACCTGTATGAGGGATAATAGGATAGGAGCCGAGAAAGTTTGGGAAAGCACGTGGAAGAACTTAATGATGTCTTTATTGAGTAGATGGATAGATGAATGAATGAACAAAGTACTGGGTTGGCCAGGATGTTTTTCCATTAAACTTTTTTGGCCAGTTTCCCTTCCCTTGGGAAAGGGAAGGAGGAAGGAAGCATCTGGGTACAAAATGATATGAATTAGCAGAGTTGTTATTAAGTTGTAGGCAGGGTAGGTATTCAGCTGGTGTCCACCATGGGGCTGTAGTGGGTCCTTACTCCTAACATCTCTAATGATTGGTCAGGTCTATCCAGATTGGTTGATGCCTCTGCTGTACTGATTATTAAACATTTTGAAAATCAACCCAATTATACGGACAATCATATTTGCCTAGAATATTTGGCAATGTTTTCACAAATGGAAAGTAATTTATTTCTGATGGCCATTCACGGCAACATGAGGCCACCACACATATTAACAATTCTCACAGATGGTGGTAGTGCTGAAGTCAGGGGAGCTGCTCAAATCCATTTGTTGTTCTATGAATTTGGTGGAGGGCAATTTATCACTTGAGGCTATGTCCATTCCAAGTTTCTGATGAGCTGCTGATTTTTGCTCTACTCTCCTTAGGAAAGAATTTATATTACTTTTCCCTCACCCTCCCACTAAAAATATACCAGCAACTACTATTGGTGCACTTCTCTGTTCTCTTATCGTAAGCCCAGGACATCCTCCTTAAACTGGAGAGTGTTTGAAGAAAAAATAAATGGAGACCAAATGATATGTGACCTGTTATTAAAGTTTTTATACTCACAACATACTGAAGTAATGGGGGGTTTATATTTGGGGGCAAACTGATAAACTGTCTAGACTTAAGCAGAACTAGCAGAGCCCATGTGGATGTAGGAGCTGGAGAAAGGGAGACATAAGACAAAGGAACCCAGGACCCTCAGAGATTGTACCAAGGACTCTGAACTCTCGTGGGAGGTGGTACTGGGGTTCAGGCCAAGTTTAACTAGAGCTCCAAACGGCATGTGAGCATACTTCATATCCGAGGTGTACTTAGGCTAGCTGGATTTGTTATTTCTTACACCAGAAATGAATTATAAATATCAGTCCAAAGGCAGAGACAGACTAATTTTTCTTTCATTTAATTCCCTGAGACTGAAAATCTGTGTTCATGTCTGGAATGGGCCTGAACCGCTTGGGTGGGAAATAGCAGGTCATGGGTTACTTCTTCCAAGAAAAGAGAGATGCATGAGCAGGAAACTTGGGAAGATGATGCTTCAGGGGTATAGAATTCTGAGGGAAGTGACATGTTTTCTTCCATGCATCTAAACTCCCCTTCCAGGGTCATGGAGTGGTTCATTTTCTGACATAGGGCACAAGCTCTCTTTCTCTGAGTTCTAATTATTGCTTCTCTCCTGCATGGTAATGGCTTCACCCACACCCCCTGGGCTTCCAGGTGGAGTCAGTGGTAAAGAATCTGCCCGCCAATGCAGGAGATACAAGATATATGTGTTTGATCCCTGGGTTGGGAAGATCCCCTGGAGAAGGGAATGACAATCTACTCCAGTGTTCTTGCCTGGAGAATCCCCATGGACGGAAGAGCCTGGCAGGCTACAGTCCATGGGGTTGCAAAGAGTCGGACATGCCTGAGCACTACTACTATCCGACTATACAGCCCCTGAAAAGCATACCGTCTCTAGCATGGAGTCTGCCCTGGCCTTCTGCTTACCTTTGGAAATGGCCCCTGTTGGTAAGTTGTTTTCAATGATTGGATTTGACAGTGGTGGAGTAGAAGGTAGGAGAAAGCCTTCCTCATGGTTCAGGTCTATGGAAGGAAGATAAGAAAGATCAGACTTCTCATGAGAAAGGAATAAAGCTTAAGGCTGCAGAGAAATATCTTTAAAATGCTAGAAGGGGAAAATTGTCAATCCCAAATTCTATAGCAAATATGAAGGGAAATTGAGACTTTTTTTCAGAAAAACAAAGACCTAGATCATTTATTACTAACAGACATGAACTGCAAGAAATTTTAAAGAGATTTCTTTAGGCAGAAGGAATATGATATGAGACAAAAACTTGGACTTACACAGAAAATGAAGGACACTGGAAATTGTAAGAATGAACTGACTACAGAATTCAGTACACTTAATGTCATTTTGGGAACACACCTGTAATCTAATCTGATTACACAGGCTACTTAATTTGCCTGCACTGCTCTGAAGGGAATCCAGCATTCTAAAGTATAAGGAGAATGGTTATTTATGTATGATTTGGGAGAAAAGGCAACTTAATTAAGGAAGAATGAGACTGAGACTAAGTTTATTAAAGGGCAAAGAAATTTTAAATTGTGCATCAAATGTAAAAAATTAATAATAGAGATAAGAAAAAATTCAAGGAAGTAAAATGAGCATCGAAAATCTAAAGAAGAAAAAAAGGATTACATTTTAAAATCTATCACTTTAATAATTTGAAATTTAAAATAGAACCAGAACGATGTTTTGATAAGGACTTCCCTCATAGCTCAGTTGGTAAAGAATCTGCCTGCAATGCAGGAGACCCTGGATTGATTCTTGGGTTGGGAAGATCCCCTGGAGAAGGGACAGGTTACCCACTCCTGTATTCTGGCCTGGAGAATTCCATGGACAGTCCATGGGGTGACAAAGAGTTGGACACGACTGAGTGACTTTCACTTTCACTTACAATGTTTTGATACAGAGCCATCCTTAAAAACCCCAAAACCTTAAATAAACCCAATATATCTCTTTGGACTGTATTGGGCAATTCCGTAGAAAAGAAGAAATAAGGACATATATGAACTGACATATATGATTTTTTTTTGTTTACAAAATAAATTATATAGCACTTGGTATGTGCTAATTTCTATTCTAAGTACTTAAGACTATTAAATAATTTAATTCTCTCAAATACCCTATGAGGTAAATATCATTATTATTTATGTCTTACAAACATAGTCAATGTCATACGGTAAGTTCGAGATTGAAAGTAGACATTTTCCTATATTCTTTGCTTTTAATCTATGTGCCATGCTGCTTCCACACACAATAACTGGAGAATACCCTACATTTCAAATATAGATAATTTTCATTACTTTTTATGTCTATAGAACATATAAAGACTGATCATATAGCTGGCTACAAAAAAAGCTTCAGAAATTCAAAAAATAAAGATTTTATAGGTCACATTATCTGATCCTAATTTAATTAGTAAGAAATAAATTATCAAAAGATGACCAAAAATTATCTTCTTGAAACTGAAGAAATAGAAAACAATTGACTTGAAAAGAAATCAAAAGGGAAATTACTGACCTTCTTTCACTAGGAAAGCCTTTTGACTGTACAATTTTTCTACTCTAATTTCATAGAGTTGTAGAAATTTTAGTCAAAAGGCCTTCCTTGTGAAAGAAAAAAGATGAGAAGTAAAGAAACTAAGTCTACATTCTAAGAAATTAGAAAAATAACAATAAAGAATGATTAATAAACTTTGGCCACCTCATGCAAAGAGTTGACTCATTGGAAAAGACTCTGATGCTGGGAGGGATTGGGGGCAGGAGGAGAGGGGGACAACAGAGGATGAGATGGCACCGACTCGATGGACATGAGTTTGAGTGAACTCCAGGAGTTGGTGATGGACAAGGAAGCCAGGCATACTGCAGTTGCGGGGAGTCAGACACGACTGAGCGACTGAACTGAACTGAACTGAACTGAATAAAGATAAAATCTTAATAGAAAGGAGAAAAGTAATAAAGTATATAAATAAATTTAAAATCTTATTATATTAAAATTCTATCCACTTGATAAACAATCTAATTTTTTTTAAGAAAAAAGCAAAATTATAAAAGATCAGAAAGTAGAAAGATCAAATATTAAAATGACCAAGAGTATTAAAAGAAAATATAATTTAAAACTTTATGGCAACAAATTTGAAAACTGTAGAAAACATTGGGAAAGAAGAGGAAAAATGATCTATTTTTGCAGATGATATGATTGTAAACTTAGAAAACCCAAAGGAATCTGGTAAAAATCTCCTAGATTTAAGAAGAGAATTTTGTAAAGTAGACGGATCCAAAAATATGCAAAAAACAAAAATCATTAACTTTTCTCTACTCTAGCAATAAAATAGGAATGGAAAAAAACATTCAAAATCAACCCCTATGGAATACTTAGAAATAGATACAACAACAAAAAAAAGGAAATAACAAAATCATACTAAAATATGTATGTAAAAGGAGAAATGGACAGACATGCCATATTTTTGGATGAGAAGACTCAATGCCACAAAAATATTCCCTCAAATTGTGTATGTATTTCACTAAAACTCACAGCAAGGTGGGTATTTTGGTTTGTTAGGCTTTGGCAATTAAATAAGATGATTTTTATCGTTTCTAGAAAACAAATGAAATACCAAAGAAAAAGTAAGTAATTTTAGAAAAGTAAACATGGGGCAGAGATTTCCTCACCAGTTATTAGAACTCTCTAGAAAGCCATTGTATTCAGATAAGTACCTTATTTGATCCTAATTTTATTGTATATCTAAAGGTAGAAATGGATGAGTAAAATGCACCAGTAAAAATATAAAGGTAAAGCAAAGCTCTTGCAAGAAGGATCTAGATTATATGTACTATATTGTGCAGGAAAACTTTCCTGATCAAAACCGAGAAGTCAAATCCTATGAGAGAAAAGGCAGGCATATTTAACTCTAAAAGTATAACTTTAAGGCAAAGCTATTGTAAAAATATCATTGACCATAGTAGGTTTGCAGAAATATATATTGTGTAGATAGTTTATTTCATTTTTATAACATACAAATATTTATTGTAATTTGACAAGAGGAATGAGAACAAACAAGTAGGAAAATGGGCAAAGCATATAAATGGGCAATTCATTGAAAAGCAAATCCAATGGCTAAGAAACACGGAAAGATGTCCAAGTTCACCCTAAGTGAGGGGAATGCAAATTAATGATGAGATATCATTTTGTACCTACCAGATTTTCTAAAACTTAAAAGATCTGAAGCACTTCTTGCTGGCAGGGTTGTAGGAAAGGGATCACTTTCATAGTCAGAATGAGCAATGCTAGAGCCTCTTGGGGAAGCAGTACCGCAATACCTACTAAAACTTAAAATACACGTACTTTTCAGGCCAGCAATCTTCTTCCTGGGAAACACTCCAATAGATGTAGTTGCTAGAACCTAAGGATTTATATAAAGAGTTTTTTTTCGGAAGGGGAGGATTGTTTTAGTTCTTTTTTGCAAATTGTCTCTGAAAGCTGCAATGTTTCTGGCAATAGGAGAGTCATTAAATAAACTATAGGGGAGCCCTGTGTTTGATTGAATAAACTATAGGGGAGCCCTGTGTTCGAACAACACGGCTGTCAAAAAGAATGACAGAGTTCTGCTAGTTGACAGGAAGTTTCAGAAAGTATTGTCGACTGAGTAAAGCACAATGCAGGAAAAAGAAGGGTAATATTTTTCTGTTTTTGTCAAACAATGATCAGAAAGTGCATGTGTGTGTAGGCATACATTTTTATATGACTATACAGCCATCAGCAAAAGTAGGAAAGATACATATTAGATTATTAATATCGGTTATCTGTGTAGGTGGGTGGGTTGGGAATTGATATATAGGCATGTAAGAGAAGAGGAGGCACCAAGTCTATAAAAAGGAAAACAAGCAAAAAGACCACCCACACAACCACATACCTATGTTTAAACTGATCTCATACATGCGTTTGTGAAAATACATGAATGTGTATAGTTCAGACATAAAGACCTCACCCAGCCAGTTTGAAGGATTCTGTCTCCCTGATAACTTCTTCCTTTCTAGGAACACTGGTTGTTCATTTGTACCCCTGCACCGACACATTCCTCAGGAAAGAATTTCTGCTTCTGGGATTCCCATTCTTAATCCAAAGACTTACTAAATGCACCCTACTCTAGTATTCTTGCCTGGAAAATCCCATGGACAAAGGAGCCTGATGGGCTACAGTCCATAGCATCACAAAGAGTCAGACATGGCTGAGTGACTAACACACCCCTCACAGCATAGTGTCTCATCTCAGAAACAGCACTCAGAAAGGCTCCAACATCCTTCTGGAAATGCATATCCTTTGGGGTTTCTACCTCTGTTGCTTTTTGTCTATACTTCCTTCTGTGAAATGACTCCTAGGTTAACCTTTGTAACTAAAGAAAATGACACAATTTGGGGCCGCTTCTCTAGGAGCGTCAGGCCATGGTTCTCTCCCCACAACAGAGAAGCAGAAGGTGAAGGTACTGGAAAATGACTAGTTGCTCTTTAGATCATAAGTCCAAGAATTTTGAAGTAGTCTAAATTGTGAACTTCTTCAGCATCAAATATGAGGTAAAATACAGGAAGCCAAGAAAACAAACTGGAGCTACTATTAGTCAGCCTACGCTGTTGACTGCCCCCTGGGTGTGTACAGAACGTTTACTAGTTTTACATTCCGTGCTCACATCTGTCTGCCTCCCTCTGCCTCCTCGTGGCGGAGCAATTTCCTTCACTTCAAAGGAAGCTCCAGGTGCAGGGAGGACCCCAGGCTGTGGCCCCGCCTCCAAATCTGGCTCCTCTTCTTAATGAAACATGTCCTCTCTTCATCTTATCCCAAGTTGACTTCTGGAGCTATTCCTCAATGCATTCAAATGCTTTTGAACTCTGAGAATGAAAAAGAAGTGTAGTTTTCTTTTTTCCTCAAGTCATTGATTCTAACTTTGTCATGACATTTCAAACTGATGAACTGCAGAAACAGGAGGAATAATTACACATGCCACTGAAGAGAACAGGACACAGGTTGAAGAGAGGTGAATGAGCTGTGGGAGATTAGTCTTAGGCCTTTAACTTTTGGGGTGGTTTGTTATGCAGTAGTTAACTGAGGCGTGTCCAACCCCTTTGCAATATGATATGCTTCTCCCAATGAGAAGTAAGGACCATGTCCCCACCCCCATGAATCAACTTGCTCAGGCCTCAAGATGTTGTGGGAGTTCCAGAGCCTAGGCACTGAGAGGCTTGGCAGCCTCCACTCTTACCCTCCTGGGACCCTGCAATGGCCATGCTGTTGAGAAGCTCAGGCAAGTCTACTGGTGAATGAGAGGCCTTTGGGAGAGAACAGAGGCTCTCACCAATGGGCAGCACCAACTCCCTGATGTGGGAGTCAGGCCATCTTGGACCTGGCAGCCGAAGGCAGGCTCACGAGGGATCTCAGGCAAAATCCACAGTGGAAGAGCTCAGCCAACTCCCAGAATTATGAGAAATAACAAAGGGTTGTTGGTTTAGTCACTGAGTTTAAAGCAGTTTATGGTAACAGCAATAAGTGATGAAGATAGACGCTTGGATATTTTAACTGAGTGTCTATCTTTTCTTTCTCTTTTTCTAGTGTTCTGTGTATAATGGGGCTTCTTTTAAATATTTTTCCTTAGAAATCTTGGAAAATACATTCTCTTCATGGATACAAATAACTCCTAAGTACCATGCATTTAAAAGTTCCTTAGAGACAGAAGATTCTAAAGGCAGGCAGTACATCTTATGTGTCTGCTCTTCAGTACCTCATACCCAGAACAGCACCATGTGACCCATGGATGGTCAGCATTCGTTAACCAAATTAAGTGTCTCGTGAGACACCTGTTGCTGCTTTCATCTCATTTTCTTAGTGTTTGCATGTGTCACTGAACAAATGGTGACTTGTGGTTGATTTGGCTTACCTGGACATCCCGGCAGATGATTGCTTGTTGCTTCACTTTTCCACATAGAAAGTTCTCACAGTTGCCAGGCTGGAAGAAGTGAGCCCGTCTCCACTTGGTGGAGGAACTGATGTCATTGGACCAGAGTGTTCTGACTATGGGTTTCCCTGGGAGCTTAGTTGGTAAAGAATCTGCCTGCAATGCAGGAGACCCAGGTTCAGTCCCTGATTGAGGAAGATCCCTTGGAGAAGAAAATGGCAATCCCTCCAGTATTCCTGCGTGGGAAATCCTATGGCTAGAGGAGGCTGGTGGGCTTACGGTCCATGGGGTCACAAAGGGTTGGACATGACTCTGACTATAGATACTGGTGGCAGGAAAGTAAAGTGAAAGTAAAGTCGCTCAGTCGTGTCTGACTCTGTGCGACCCATGGACTGTAGCCCACCAAGCTCCTCCATCCATGGGATTCTCCAGGCAAGAATACTGGAGTGGGGTGCCATTTCCTTCTACAGGGGATCTTCTCAACCCAGGGATCGAACCCAGGTCTCCCACATTGCAGGCAGACGCTTTAACCTCTGCACCGGGCAGCAGCTAAAGTTTATTGGCAGTTATCAATATATCAGTCATCACACTATTCACTTTACATAAATTAGCTAATTGAGTTAATTAGTTCATTGTTATTTTCATAAGGCAACTGAGGCACAGATGGACTAATTTATCTGCTCAAGCTAGCACAGTTACATGGTAAAGTCTTAGCTTTCCTGCTTTTAGCAAACATTCTGGCTTTTTGTAGCTAAAATGGTTACAGCAGAAAGGTTTAAACTAAAGAATATTAAACATAGTAATTTATAAAAGTTATCTAATAAGAAATCACCTATAAATGACAATCCCCAAAGTTTTAAATATCACTGTACTTCTCATTAGTCAAGAACAAGTATTACTGACAGCATTACTGCAGTTGTACACAGAAAGTTTTAAAACATATAAACTAATACAAAAAATAGCATTATATGAGAACTTGGCTTTAAAGGTATTTACACTATTTGGAAGTGACCAGCCTTATAAAATGAAATGACCAGAGAATAAGACAAGATACAATTTAAAAAAGAGCAAAGCATTTCTGAGACCTCACCTCTTGTAGGGAAGAATCTGAGTCGTATTTCAAAGCTCCCTGTTTCCTTGAAGCAAAACCACAGTTTTCATGTTTGGACGTCACAGCACTAAAAGATGGCTCAATAGGCCAGACTAACCTGTGTTAGCAACTAGAATAATCTCCAGAAAAGAAAATTTACTTTGGGATTTAAGATGATCAAAACTGATTACTTTTCAAGAGGCTTAGAAACCCAAAGCTGTAAACACAGCTGGGGAAATACTTGAATGTGGGTCCATAAAAACTCCAGTGAATAATCCATCCTTCTGCCTCATGATGTGGACACTACACCACAGACATGAACCTATGCGGAAGCAGTAAATATTTTTATACAACCTTGTTTGTGAAGAGAGGAGAAAAATGTATAGACATGCCCACCCACATCTTTGATGTGTGTAAAGTAAATATCTTTCTTGTTTTATTGAAGTAAAGGCTAAAGGATTACATTCAGCCCGGCAAGTAAATTGTAGCACAGGAATATTATAACCAAACTTATAAAAATTGGATTTATTGCCTCAAAATTTAGAGTGCCAATAGGATTATTTTTATTGGATGAAAAATCACTGTTTTACTATTTTTTGGCCAAAAGTTAATAGAACTGGGGCCAGTTTTCTCTACATAGGATAATTTGGACCTTTCTGTCCCCAGGAAGATAAATATCTATTAGTATATATTAACAGTGAATATCTCTGGTAGTATGATTAGGAGTGTTGGCTATTTACTTCTCTTCCCTTTTTGTTGTTTTTTAAATTTTTCAAAAGAGCATATATTGCTGTTTTCAAAAGAGCATATATGAGCATATTTTTATAACAAAAAATTACAGTTTTTAAAAGCAATCAACCTACTTATTGATAGACATTCTTGCAATATTTAAATAATTTGCTCTTAACTACTTTGCCTACCAAATAAATCCTTGTCTTCAGTTTATTTAAAAACAATTTTCCCTTTCCAAAGAATTCTTATGATCAATTTTCACTGGTATCTAGAAATTTATATCTAGGCTAAGAAAACTTTGACATAGGACTTGAGCCTTGGAAAAAAATTAACTGTGAAGAGGAAAGAAATTATGCCTTAAAAATTGCTTTTTCAGATGACTTGCTGTGTAGTTCATTAGCAAGAGACACAAAAAGTACTTTCTAAAATAATAATGGTCCAGAACCTTGCTCTTTGAGATAACAAGGCTCTGTTTTTGCAGGTGGCCTTCTACTCAAAGAACAAAAACTGGAAGCATCCATTGAATTGCCCTGTTTACATGTGTTGAGTCATGCTAATGGAACAGAGCTAATCAGGTCCTGGGTATAAAGCCCTTTATGTAAAGGAAAAGGACCAGCTTCAGATTCACTAACCCCAGATGCAAATACTTTCATGTGTCTTGACAAAGCCTCGAACCCAGTGAGGAGGACCTCGGAGGCAGATCAGGCCAATCCAAGGATCATGTGCACCCCAAATGAGAGCCACCTACAGAATTTTAGATTTTCTAGTGGCCACATTTTACAAGGGAAAAACAAACAGGTAAGTTAATTTTACCATTATATTTTATTTAACTAAATGTCTCTAAAATAGGATCATTTCAATTTTAAAAATGTACTTTCAACTGCAGTGTGCATTTCACCCTTATAGCACAGCTCACTTTGAACTAGCTGCATTTCAAGAGTTCAAGAGCCACATGTAACCAGTGGCTATCTTATGGGACAGTGCCAGTCTAGGATGAAAAATGTTTTTCTCACCAAGTAGGATTTTAGCATCTTAAATAATTTTTTATGTTGAGATATAATTCATACACTGAAATTCATCCTTTTAAGCATACAATCCAATGCTCTTTATTATCACAAGACTGTTTGCTACCACTCTTTATCACCACTAATTCCAGAACATTTTCATCATTCCCCAGAGAAATTCCATGCCATTATCAGTCACTCCCCATTCCCCTCTTTTCCCAGCCCCAACAGAGCATTCTGTCTGCATGGACTTGCCTCTTTTGGACATTTTATATAAACGGACTCATTTATACAATATACATGGCCTTTTGTATCAGACTTCTTTCACTTAGCATAATGTTATCAAAGCTTTATCCATGTTGTAGCATGTATCAGAACTTCACTCCTTTTTAAGGTTGACTACTCTTCCCTTGTATGGATATATACTACAGTTTCTTTAACTACATATTCATCAATTGATGGGAATTTGGGTTCTTTCCACATTTTAGCTACTATGAACAATACTATTATGAACATGTAAAAGCTTTTTTGAGATCATATGTTTTCAATTCTACCTGCTGCTGCTAAGTTGCTTCAGTTGTGTACGACTCTGTGCGACTCCATAGACGGCAGCCCACCAGGCTCCCTGATCCCTGGGATTCTCCAGGCAAGAACACTGGAGTGGGTTGCCATTTCCTTCTCCAATGCATGAAAGTGAAAAGTGAAAGTGAAGTCACTCAGTCGGGTCCAATTCTTTGCGACCCCATGGACTGCAGCCTACCAGGCTCCTCCGTCCATGGGATCTTCCAGCCAAGAGTACTGGAGTGGGTTGCCATCGCCTTCTCCATCAATTCTAACTAGGAATGGAATTTCTGGGTCAAATCATAACACTATGTTAAACAATTTAAGGAACAGCCAAACTGTTTTCCAAAGTGTTTGAACCATTTTACATTCCCACCAGCAATGTATGAAGGTTCCAATTTCATTAATGTGTGTTATTATCCACTTTCTTATTATAGGGCTTCCCTGGTACCTCAGATGGTAAAGAATCCACCTGCAGTGCAAGAGACCCAGTTTGATCCCAGCGTCAGAAGATGCCCTGGAGAAGGGGATGGCTACCCACTCCAGTATTCTTGTCTTGGAGAATTCCATGGACAGAGGAGCTTGGTAGGCTACAGTCCATGGGTTGCAAAGAGTCGGACATGACTGAGAGACTAATATTTTCACTTTTTTTTTTTTATTATAGCCGTCATGATGAGTGTGAAGTATAAATCTTTTTAACAAATGTGGGGTTAGCTAATGTTTTACAGATTAAAAATTTGAAAACTGTGCTTACAAAAATGCAACAGGAGCTATTGTATTTCTACAGATTTCAAAGAAGAGGGGTAAAACTCACATTTGCCAAGTTTACTTGTAAAATGAAAGTATTAGTCACTAAGTCATGTCCGGCTCTTTCTGACCCATGGACTGTAACCCACCAGGGTCCTCTGTCCATGGGGATTCTCCAGGCAAGTATATTGGAGTGGGTTGCCATACCCTCCTCCAGGGGATCTTCTTAACCCAGGGACTGAACCTGGGTCTCCCACATTGTGGTCGGATTCTTTACCTCCTGAGCCATCAGAAAAGCACATTTTAGCTTTGCTAAGAAGCTGTTTTATTCTCTCTGCGCCATCAGCGAGTGAGGTGAGTTCTTTTAGCAATGACAATTAATATCTGTGATTCCTGAGTGTTTTATATATATTATATACATATATATTAGCTTAATGAATCCTTCCATTGGCCCTAGGGGTTAGGTGCTAGAATTACCATCTTCATTTTATGGAGGAGTACTCTGAAGCCTGAAAATGTTAACTAATTGCTCAAGATTCCACAGCTTAGGGTCCATGCTTTTAAGGCAGTAATTTGCTTTATCTCATTTGTTAGTACTACTTGGTAGGAAGTAATCCGTGATCTCCTCTAGACCAGTGGTTCCCAAAATGTGGTCCCCAGACCAGCTGCCTCTGCATCTCATGTGAGTATGTTGGAAGTACAAACTCTTGGGCTCTAGTCCAGAATTACTGTATCACCAACTCTGAGGGTGGGATCCAGCAATTTCTGACTCTACAAACCTTCTGTCATTTTGATGCATGTGAATATTTGAAAATCACTGATCTAGAGCAAGAATGTCATAGGATCACAGTTTATAAATAAACCCCTATGAGTCAGATACAGTGGCAGGAGTCTGATGATTCTATCTGAGCCTTCAATACTGAAAAAGACATCACTGTCCTTCCAGGATTTAGAATCAAGTGAATTTGATAGAAGGGTAGCTCAGAGTTACCTTATAGTAAAGCTGGTTCTAAATTAAAGTATGCACATGATGTTCCTGGAGAAGGCAATGGCACCCCACTCCAGTACTCTTGCCTGGAAAATCCCATGGACAGAGGAGCCTGGTGGGCTGCAGTCTATGGGGGCGCTAGAGTCGGACATGACTGAGCAACTTCACTTTTACTTTTCACTTTCATGCATTGGAAAAGGAAATGGCAACCCACTCCAGTGTTCTTGCCTGGAGAATCCCAGGGACGGGGAAGCCTGCTGGGCTGCTGTCTATGGGGTCGCACAGAGTCGGACACGACTGAAGCGACTTAGCAGCAGCAGCAGCAGCAGCAGCATGATGCTCCTCCCAGGGAAGAGTGAGAAAGCTTCCTGGAGGAAATGCCTTATTGAGCTTCCAATAAACTTAGAAAGCCATCAATTTCAGGTTATTCAAGTATTTTGGTTACCCCTGTTACTTTCAGGAGAGAATCCAAATTCTATAGCATGACTTTTAAAACACTTTACTAACCAGCTCCTACTTCTGTTCCCACCTCATCTCTCCTACAGCCCCTGCTACTCAAAGGGGGACCACAGAGCATACTGACATCGCCTGGGAACTCCTTAGCAATGCAGAGTTTCAGAGCTCACTCCTGACTACAGAATCAGAATCTGCATTTGAGCAAAAACCTCGGGCGATTTGCATGTATAATAAAGTTTCAAAAGTACAGCTCCAGCTAGTGGGAAGGACCAAGCCATTCTCCTAAACTGTCCAATTATATCCCCTGTAACGCCCTCTGTCCGGAATATCCTTCCATCCTTTGGTTCCTCTGACCCGCAGAGAAATTGGACACCCTTCCATGACAGCACCAGACTGCAGTTGTTTATTTATCTGTTTGTCTTTAGTACTAGACTGAGAGTTTCTCAAGATCAGGGAGCTCATTTTATTTTTCTCTGTAATTTGCAGAGATTCAGGCCATACTGGCCTTATTGGACATAATGGGTATAGACAGAAAGTTAGAACAACAGGGGACTGGGAAGTGGCCAGGGGTTAATCCAATTCCTACTTTTGAAAAGATCACATTATGAGTTCTCATTCTACTTTGATTTCCCAGATCCCACCTCAAAAGACAGAGGCTGTGACGTGACAGGAAATGAGCACGGGGTTAAGAGCTGGGCTCTGAATACGATGCTGATCTGGGGTGAATCACTGTGGTCCTTTCCTTTCCCCTTCTCGGGCTCTGTCCCTTCATTAATAAGTGAGGGAGTTGGACTCAGAAACCCCCTCGGTCTTCCCCTGCCCCACCATAGATTGCTTTAAACACTAAAGTTATAATATTTCTGAGATATTAATGCCATCTAATGCAAACGACTTTGGGAAATGCAGGTTTTATTTAAACAGGCCTCTGGAGGATAATCAGTTTTCAACATCTCTTTCATAGGTGAGTTACACTAAGTTATATGCTTTCCCTATTTCCCCAGACATTTGCTTAAATCACAGCTTATTGTATTTTTAGTTTTTCATGAAAAGGAATCTATTGAATGGAACCTGCTTCAGAAAGACCTAGGCGTATTGCAAGCCAGGAAGAGTGGATTTTGATCAAGAAAGCTGGCATTTGCAATAAACCCAACTTTGTTCTGAGTGACTAAGTTCCTTACAAAACCGACTGACGCCTCCATGAGTGTGTCGATTGGAAAATACTGACAATTTTCAGAACACTAGCCTTGCATGTTAATAGCCCGGTGTTGTGGGAGGGAACAGTGAAGCACTGTTGGCACACACTGGGCCGTTCTCACACACGGAGACCGCCAACCTGGCCGGCCTGGGCAGACTGGGGCTCCCCTTGTCTCTCCACTGCTCCCCCACCCACGGGCTGGCAAGGGACCATTATCTCTCATTCTGACATCTGAAGAGAGAATCTGAACGCCAGGAAGGAAGTTTTCCAAATTGGTATAAAAACAAAACCCTCTTATTACAACAGGATCCAGTAAAGAAAACACAGAAGGATGCTCATGAGAAGGAAAAGGTTTAAAAGTGTAAATGAAAAATTTCTGAGAAAACCAAATACCTCTAGCACAGCACAGTTTCTTGCATTTGCTGGGGAAAAAAAACAGCATTGCTGGAGAAATGAGTGACTAAGTGGAGCTGTCACATATGTTGCCAAAAAGATCCCTCACCCTTGTCTGTGTTATAGGACTTAAAAAATCTAATTTAACTGGAAATCAGCAGCATTTTCTTTCACAATTTCATTTCTCTTAGAAGTAAACTATTATTTGGGAGGGGAGTTTTCATGAGTTTTGCCTAGAGGTGAATATGGTTGTACAATAAAGATGGAAAGAGCTTGTCCTTTCATTAGCCAGAGATTAAGGGATATGGTGTATGGTGGTTATTTAGTCTTAAAAAGCTTTAATAACTTGTCCAAACTTGGGGCTGAAAGAGATTTCAAAATGGTGTGCTGATGTCACCACTCAGGATCCACCATTCTAGAATTGTATGGCGAGAAGGTATCCAGGCCAGCCACTGTGAATGCTTGACTTAAACAAGGGCTAACTTCATCTCCATTACACCAGAGGGTGGAAGGGGAAGAGGTCTGACTCCATAGAACATGAATAAAATATCATTTCAACCCACTGAATTCTCAACTGAAGTAACATGGGTGTGTTTCATTTCTGCTAGAGCTAGAGAGAATGTATACCTATCCAGACATGTATGTGTAGTCCTCCTTAGAGTCCTCACACACAGTCTGATGAGGTAGGTCTGCTTTGTTCCCATTTTATAGACAAGTGAACTGAAGCCCTGTGGCCTTATAACGTTCCCATGGTTGCCCAGCTAATGAGTAGCAAAGCCAGAATCTAAACCCAGTTCTGTTTGCACCTGGAGTACAAGTTATACATTTTGAACTTCTTTCATAATAGTTTAAATGACAGTCTTGCATTGAAAGGTCTATCTGTAGATAGTTACTCATCAAAGGAATATAGGTTTTCCTGATTTCCTGGTTACTTGAGTAACCTATGCTCTTAACTCTGCCCTCTCCTCTTTCCTCTGAGAACAGGGCTCTCTTGTTCTCCTTTCCTTGAGAACCTTCAAGCTCATCTTCCTACTGGCTGTCTCCTCTCGACACACTCATATTCCAGCTACGTTTATGCTGAATAATTCTTGACTCTTTTGTACCTTTTAATAATTATCCTAGTTCTGTCCTTTCCTCAATAAGTAAGTTCTTTTGCTTCAACTTCATGGCCCTCACAACACCCCCCACCCCCAAACTCTGCTAAAGCTGCGTCCTCATATGCACTCATAATCTTCAACCACCAAACCTGAAGGCCTTCCCTAGCTGTCCTTCACCCTGACCTTTCTGCAGTATCTGGCCCCGCAGACCATCCACTGCTTGGAATCCAGCCTGTGTACATTAGACATACAAAAATTTATTAAATGATTGGTTAAAAATATATTCAAAGATTTTAAAAATTCTTAAATACTATGTGCATATGGTTAAAGATCAGAAAAAATATTTTATACATAAACATCCTTCTATATTTTTAAAAATTCATAAGAAAATGATTCTAGTTAAGGAAACTGCCGGACATTTCAGCAACAGCCCTCTTTCATAGAGTAAGGAATAAATTCAATTGTTTTTTAAAAAGATTTATATGTTTTTGATTAATACTTTTTAAATTAGAGGTATGTAATATATAAAAATTTAACTCAAAATGGATTATTAGCATGGTGACTATAGTTAACAATACTGTACAGTATATTTGATAATTCTTAATAGAGTACATCATAAAAGTTCTTATTACAAGAAAAATATTTTTGTAACTATGTGTGGTGATAGATAGTAACTAAACCTAATGGTAGTCATTTTGTAATATGTGTAAATCATTATGTGATACATATAAAATGAATACAATGTTATATGTCAATGACATTTCAAATTTTAAAAAGGATCATTGGTTTAAATGCAAGAGTAAAAATTAAAACTCTTAGAAGAAAATATAAAAGTCAGTCTTTATGATTTGAAGATTGAATTAAGCAATGATTTCTTAGAAATAATGCATAAGAAAAAACAACAAAAGAAGAAATAAATTGGGCTTTATCAAAATTAAACATATTTGTGCTCCAAAGTACACCATCAAGAAAACAAAAAAAAGAACCCATGGATCATGAGAAAATATTTGCAAATCATATATAAGATAAGGAACTTGTCTTCAGAATACATTAATATAAAAACTCCCCAGGTTTGCTGCAATTTCTGTGCTTGAGCAATAAAATAAAAACAATTTTAAAAGAATGTATAAAGATCCCTTACAACTCAACAACAAAAAGACAAGCAGGCCAGTTGAAAATTGGGCAAATGACTTAAATAGACATTTCTCTTAAATGACTTAAATAGACATTTGTAGTGGCTCAGACGGTAAAGCGTCTACCTGCAATGTGGGAGACCCGGGTTCAATTCCTGGGTTGGGAAGATCCCCTGGAGAAGGAAATGGCAATCCACTCTAGTACTCTTACCTGGAAAATCCCATGGATGGAGGAGCCTGATGGGCTACAGTCCATGGGGTCGCAAAGAGTCGACACGATTGAGTGACCTCACTTTCACTATTGACCATACAAATGGTCAATAAGTACATGGAAAGATGTTCAACACCACAAATTGTTAGGGAAATACAAATCAAAATCATGAGATACCACTTCATACCCATTAGGGTTATCTGAAATTAAAAAAAAAAAAAAACAGGACAAATATTGGCCTACAAGGAGATATCACTTCCTTTTCATCAGATTGGTTATTATTTAAACATAAAAAAGAAAAGAAAGAAAGAAAATAACAAGTCAGGCCAGGATGTGAAGAAATCATAACACTTGTTCATGATTGATGAGAATATGAAATTGTGCAGCTATTGTGGAAAACAGGATGGTAGTTCCTCAAAAAAATTAAACATTGAACTACCACATGACTCAGAAATTCCACTTTTGGATACATATCCAAAATAATTTAAATCAGGGATTCAAACAGATATTTCTACACCCATGTTTAAAGAAGCATTATTCAGAATAGCAAAAGAGTCGAAGCAATTCAAGTTCCATCAATGGATGAATGGATAAAGAAATTGTGGTACCTACATACAATGAAATATTAATCAACCTTAAAAAGGAAAGAAATTCTGACTCATGCGATGACATAGATAAACCTTGAAGACATAATGCTACATGGAACAGGCCAGTCATAAAGGCCAAACACTGTGTGATTTTAGTTATATAAGGTACCCAGAGTAGTCAAATCCATAGACACAGAATGTAAAATGGTGGCTGCAAGGGTCTTAAGGAGAGGGGAATGGAAAGTTATAGTTTAATGGGTACAGATTTTCAGGTTGGGTAGACAAGAAAGTTCTGGAGATGGATGGTGGTGATTGTTATACAAGAAGTGAATGTATTTAATGCCACAGTACGCCTTAAACTTGGCAAAAACAAAACAAAACCAACCAGCAAATTAAAAAAAAAAAAAACATTGACAAGGATATAGAGAAATTAGAAGCCTCATACACTGCTGAGATTGTAAAATAGTACAGCCACTTTTGAGTTCTGTAGGTCCTCAAAATGTTAAGCAGAGATAACATATTATCCAGCAATTCCACTGCTATATAACATATATCCCTAAGAACATTTAAAATATATATCCATATAAAATATGTACACAAATGTTCATAGCAATATTCTTCATAATAGCCATAAAATGGAAACAGCTCAAACTTCCATGAACTGATGAATGGGTACACAAAATAGGATATACCCACATGTGTGCTCAGACACTCAGTCGTGTTTGACTCTTTGCGACCCCGTGGACTATAGCCCACCAGGCTTCTCTGTCCGTGGGATTCTTCTGGCAGGAATACTGGCATGGGGTGCCACTTCCTCCTTCAGGGTATCCTCCTGACCCAGGGATCAAACCTGCGTCCCTTATGTCTCCTGCATTGGCAGGTGGATTCTTTACCACTAGCACCACCTGGGAAGCCCTGCCATGCATATAATATTATTCACTAATAAAAAGGAATGAAGTGCTGATACATGATATAACACAGATGAATCTTGAAAACATTACACTAAGCTACAGAAGCTTGATGCAAAAGGACAGATATCATATGATTCACTTAAAAGAAATGTCCAGAATAAGCAAGTCCATAGAGATAGAAAATAGCTCAGAAGGTTTTAGGGACTGAGCAGAGCAGGGAATGGAGAGGCACTGTGACTGGGTCTAGATTTCATTTTGGGGTGATGAAGATGTTCTGAAATTTGACAGTGTTGATGGTTGTACAACCTTGTAAATGAATCGTACACTTTAAAAGAGTGAATTCTGTGATAACGTGGATTATAACACAATAAAGCTTTTTTTAAAAGGAAAAAAGTAGGGATTAACTACCTGCAAGTTAGTGTTCATTTCCTCATTCATTCATTTACCAAATTCTTGTGGAACATTCCTTGAACAAGGGATTGTGTTAGGAGCTGGTCATATCAGTATTTTGAAAAAGATTCATGGTGACCAGATTGGAAGGGCACCAAGAGCCATATGGACAGTTGAAAAAATTGGGAGTTAGCCAATACAGAGTATCAGATCGCTGCTAGTCAAATATCATTTCTTTACACTCTTTTCACCATAAATAGACAGAGCAAGGAAGGCAAATAAGCTCTTCTCTAGCCTTTTTGTGATCCAAAAAAAAAAAAAAAAAAACCCTCCAGGGTTTCTCAGGGGCTTCAGAAAGAGCTTTATAATCGTAAAACTGAAGACTTGAGTATTAATTTTACCTTTGAAACCTAATAAAAAGCATGACATAGGCCCATCTTTGCCAAGAGTCTGAAATGGAAGTGAAGATGGGAATATGGCAAGAGATCTGGAGGACTGGGCCTTCATTCCTCACACACTATTGACAAACCACAGCATGGAATGAGTGCCGAGGACCCCAGGCCAGCTTGCTTGCTCAGGAGCAGCATGCAGGGGCGCCACCTGCTCCAACATGTCTCCCTCTTGTCCCCTGGACCTCATGTTTCCCCGGGTACTTAGTGGGGCTGCGGCTCAGGACAGTTCAGGCTGTTGCCCAGCCTCTGTCTCCTGGGCCAGTTATGTCTTCAGGGAGAAGGAAAACTTAGCTAGTGTAATAAGACCCTCCTAGATGGCGTGAAGAGGACTTGGTTTAGAGTTATGGGGTTAGAGTTACGGGCTGCCCCATCCTCTCAATTCTCTTATCACAGTCTTTGAAGGTACAATCTGGTCCTCAGAATATATTCATCACCCTTCCCAGTTCTCATTAACATTTATAAGGAAAGCCGAATCAAGATATGTTAAACTGATTCTAACAGAGTTGAGCAATCTTGTTGAAAGCTTAATTTGCTTCCAAATAACTTGGGTTGACACACATCTCTTCCATGAGAATTCCTACTGATGGCAAGTTTTTATGTTGAAAGGAACTCACTTGCAAACAACTCATTCCAAAAAATGCGATTTTTTAAAACTTAGAATTGATTTTTTTTGACTCCAATAAAATAAAATAATCCCAGACTAGATTCTCTCAACCTAAAGAAAATTTAAATATTAAAGAAATCAAATAATTGTTGAGTATATGGAAGCAAAGTAATTGGTGGCTCTTTTTTAAATGTGGTAAAGGGTCAAGCAGTCTTGAGTTAGCACAGCTCTGGAAGACAGATACCATAATCTGCTCAAATGTAACATGGATGCTGCTCTGAGCTACATGGATGGACTCGGAGGGCATTAGGCTAAGTGAAATAAGTCAGAGAAACACAAATACTGTATGATATCACTTATTTGTGGAATCTAAAAACTACAACCAAAACGAGTGAATGTAACAAAAAAGAAGCAGACTCGCAGATACAGAGAACAAACTAGTGGTTGCCAATGGGACTAGGGAGAGCAGGAGAGGGGTAGAGTAGTTGGAGATACACACCACTGCATGTATAATGGGCTCAAGGATATATTGTACAACACAGGGAATATAGCCAGTATCTTACAATTTACAAATGGAAAGTAACCTTTAAAATTGTATAATTTTTTTTAATTTAAGAAATTTAAAAAACTTTTAAATTAAAATTTATTTTTTAAAAAATGTAATACTCTAAGCTGACCTAGAGCCTGTTAAAGCCTCCACTGCCATTGCTGGCCCTCTGAAGTATCCAGACATGGTTTTTAAGGAGCCTGTACCTTCCTTATTAGCGAGTCCTTCTTTGCACTTCCCATGGGAGGATTCCAGGTCAGGGCCCAAGGGGAGTGTTCAGCTCTGGGTCAAGTGGACCTGGGATTTACCTAATTCCAACTTTACAAGTCTCTGAGGGAAACTGCATTTAGGAAGCAACTGAAAGAGAAGACCGTGGGTGTTGGTTCACAGCACTCCAACCTGAAGGCATTTTTCTTTAGCACCTTTTCTCATTTTCAAGTGGGAGTGAAAATTAAATTCACTGGGAACAGAATCATCGCCAGGATTTTCATTAGGGAAAGTGTGGAGGCAGCCATTTGGTTGTGAGGATGGGGCAAGTAAAGACTTCTTGAAGCTGAGTGCATGTGGCAAGCGCACAGGTTTTGAGTGCTTGTGTGGGCTGATGGGGGGCTACTTGAGATGGGCAGGGCAGGGAAGCCCCCACCCCCTGTGGCTCCAGCCATTCCTCAGTGCATCCACAAACACAAGACTGGAAGCTGCCCCTAGATGAATGATGGGGAGGCGGCAGGCAGAATGATGGCTACAAAGTTGTTGCCACCAAGAAACAGACCAGTATCATACCATCCAGCCAAGGGGCAGGGTTTCAGTGCTAAGAACTCTCTCTAGCTCTTTCTGACCTGTGTTGACCCATCCTTTCAAATGTGGCCAAGGCAATGCCTGGTGGCTCAGGCGGTAAAGAATCTGCCAGCAATGCAAAAGAGTCGGGTTCGATCTCTGGGTCAGGAAGATCCCTTGGAGAAGGTAATGGCTACCTATTCCAGTATTCTTGCCTGGAAAATCCCATGGACAGATGAGCCTGGCAGACTACAGTCCATGGGGATCACAAAGAGTTGGACGTGACTAAGCAACTAACAATTTTTTTCAAGGCAGTGCCAAAGTATGGCTTCACTCCTCGACCTGGAAAGGAGTGTGCCTTCCAAATGGCCTATCTGTACACAGGCTGCAGCCCAGTTCAAGGGTGCTCTGAACCAAAGGCAAAGCCATTTGTAACCGAACTGAACCAGAGATTAGGGTCAGGCTCAGACCTGGGAGGTGGAAAAAAGACACCCACTCCTGAAATCTACTCAGTCTCTGGGGGTGATCAGGGTGATGGTGGTAAGTCTGTGCCTCTTTCCAGCAGATCTCAGTGGGACAACACTGAGATCAACAGCCCTGGCTTGGCAGGAACCTTTTGTTTTACATGACACAGACACTATGGTCTGATTTTTTTTGAATGAATGATACAATGTTGCACAAAGGGAGAGGGGGAAGAACCTCTTCATGTATCCACAGTTCCATTCAGTTCAGTCACTCAGTCCTGTCTGACTTTGTGACCCCATGACTTGCAGAACGCCAGGCCTCCCTCAACAGAACATAAATAAATGTTTTTCTCATTATGGCAAAACACTATCCTAATGAAAAGCCAAAATCTACATAATGTACGGATTCTGATTTTTTCTATTATGTTTCATTGGTTGGTGGCGGGGGGGTACCTTCAATCATCTTTGGAAGTATAAGCATTTTTCCACAAAAATTATTTCTTGGTTAAAAAAATAAAGAAATATAATATCACTGTGTGAGTTTTCCCTTGACCTGAGCTATGTAGTATTTCAGGAATTCTTGCTTAGAACAGAGGCTTTTAAATTAATAGCAACACAAGGCATTAAAACAAATCTTGTCACTCAGAACAGGATGCTTACACAACCAATCTTTCTTATTTGTAGATTCCATACTTGTGGATTCTCCTAGTTACTAAAATGTATTTGTAATCCCAGATTCGATGCCTGTGACACTTTCACAGTCATCTGTGGAAGCGTTCAGACACAGTTGCCTTCTTTTATCAGCTTTCATACGATAAACATTTTTTTTCATGATCTGTTTAATGCTACTTTTGTTGTTGTTTTTTACATTTCTGTGCAGTTTTGTGCATTTTTGCCAGTTCATGCAATGCCAGTCCAGGTACGGCAATGAGGGGAACTAGGTGAGAACTTTGCACTAAGTCTCCATCAGATAGAAGTAGAGTCTTATGGATCGGGTCAATATGGAGAAGTGTATGTGTGTGTGTGAAAGACAGGGGGAGAGAAAGAGAGATGGGTGGGGAAGGAGGGCCGAGGGCTGTGTGAGGGAGGAAGACACTTGGAAAGAATTTCATTATCCAGTGGCTGGTTTTCATGGGTGAAGGATCGAGTGTTTGGTGGGATAATACAAGAGCCTGAGCCATCTTGATCAGGTAAATTGATTCTGGGCCTGATCTCAGGCACAAAGATCCATCACTTGGGGGGGTCCTCCTGTGGACTTCTGGTAGAAAACTGCTACCAGAAAGCTCTCCAGCAAGACCTGAAGACACATAAAGATTCCCGAAAAATCTGGTTTTACTTGTGTGTGTGTGTGTGTGTGTGTGCACGTGTGCACACTCACTTGTTGCGCAGTTGTGTCTGACTCTTTGCGACCCCATGGACTGGAGCCTGCCAGACTCCTCTGTCCATGGAATTTTCCAGGCAAGAATACTGGAGTGGGTTGCCATTTCCTTCTCTGGGTTTTACTTTGCATTTGATAGGAAATGTAATCAAACTGGCTATTGGCTTTGAATTAAAAGTGAGAGTCTCTCCTTTCACCTCTGTAGCAATTGTCCTCAGGGTCCTCTTTTCGTTAGCACTCTGATCCCAACACAGTTCCAAATCTCCTATCCTGACATGCTTCCCTGTGACACAATTCAAAAATCCCCCAACTTTCTGCCTTGGCTGCACATTTGAAGCATCTGGGGAGCTTTCAAAAACCCTGATTAAAATCAATCAAATCAGAATTTCTGGAGGATGGGACCTAAGCATGGGTAATTTTTTCATTGCCCTGGTGATTCTAATATACTGGCCCCAGGTGACTGAAGTATGTCTGATATAGTGATTCTCAATCTTGGCTGCATTAGAATCACTCTGGTACTTAAATCTCAGGTGAATCAATTCAAAATCCCCTTGAAGGCAGAGAAAGCCTGGGCATTGGTGTATATTTTTTAAAGTTCTTGAGAATCCCTGGTTTAGTGAGATGCCATAGTTATCACATGTTTGAAATAAAATCTGCTAGAGAAAAGCAAGATAGAGAGTAAAGAAAGAGTTGCTGATAAATATGAATGTGGTAAAATATTTGAAAGTGATACATGTATGAATGTAGTGAAAGTGAGACCAGCCATTGGTTACCTTCAAAGATCCTGGTCCTCTGATTCTTCTAATCCATTGAACTGTCACCTGGGAGGGGAGGCAGGTGGGCCATTGAGGGGAGCAGGGGATTTGCGGGGGACAGACCTAGGCCTGCATTGTCACAGGAACTACCCCAGTGTAAATCTTGTTACCCACAGTTTGGCTGTTCAGTGGTCAGGCCTTTGGAACTGACATCAACACTTTGCATGGGTCTTTAGTGACCACTAGTGTGGTGGTTTCTTCTTTTCAGGGCCCCCTTCTCCTAAGAAGATGCTCCCCTGAGATGTTACACCCCCACAGTGTTCTCCACTCTGGCCAGGTGGCAAGGTCCACAGACAATGACTGACTATCTGGGGTGCCTCTTGCCTCAAGGTGGGATGAATTCTGAAGGGTGATGCATGTGCTCTGTCTGATCAGGCTAAAGCTAGACTCACTGTGGCTCTATCCTTGCTTACAGGTTCCCTGCCCCATCCTGCTTCCCTCATTCCTCTTCTCCTGAGAGCCCTTCCTCAAGATATCCTTTGTATAAAAATTCCTTGACTCAGGCTCCAGATAATTTGTAGGACAAGTAATGAGTAGATAGTATGTGGGTGATGGGGAGGGTAGGGCAGAAAGAATATGAACTACAGAGTCAGATATGTCTGGATTCACCAATGTCAGCACTTCTTTGTTGCATGAATACATCAAATTACCTGGAAGCTATGATATTCTGTTTCCTTATCAATAAAATGTGGAATGGCCTTGCATCCCTTGCCAGGATGTTGTGATGATATTAAATGCAGCAAGAGGATGGACGTGAAATTCCACGGCACATAGTAGAGATCCAGTGATGTTAATTTCCCTTGCCTCCTAGAACCTTCCTGCTACCTCCCTCCAAACTTGGTTCTCTATGCATGTCTTTGGTGCCCCTGCGCTATGATTTTCTTGGTCTCTCCATTCTCTTTCTTCTCTTCTGTATTATCCTTTTACTATCTCCTTTCCCCAGGGTTCCTCACCTCATTTTTTTATAGTGCTTTTCACTTCCTCCAGCCATGGTAGACTAACAAAGATATACCGTAATACCCAGAAACACAGATCCTTGTTCTGTGGGCCATGGCCAGGGAAACAGCAGTGAAGTTATCAGTTTTTGCCAGTTCAGCAGAATTAGGTTGGGTTCAGTTCTGTAAACAGGACTCAGGGGGTTGGTTTGTGGCTCTTTCTGAGATAGTGTTTAGCCAGGAAAGGATATGTTATTTTCCTTGTGAGATGAAAATAAGGCCATTAAAAACCGATTACACTCGCACTGGACATAAAGAACCCTCATCAACATCAGTCTTTAACTTCTGGGCCAAACAGTGGAGCAGAAGGGAGCTGATCACCACAGTCAGGACCTGAGACAAGAGTTTATTGGCTCAGCCACAAACTAGCTGTGGGACTGGGGAGATTACATAACCTCCTTGGAGTCTAGTTTCTCCATCACCAGGAAGGCTCTATAGCAGAATATGTGCCAGCTACTTCACTAGGGACCTCCTAGAATTCATAAAATGTTTTGGGAGGGAGGCACTGGAACTCTGTGCAGAAACCCAACTGAGAACAATGTATATTGTTACAAATATTCTTGTTAATAATGTTATGAAACTACTGCAATTCAACTCTGCGGGACATGAAGTATATCTTGTTTGTCACGATCACATGCTCCACTGAAGAGAGAGGGAAATCTGCAGGTCACACATTAGCTTTGGTTCAATTGGTATTAACCCAATACCAGCTGCTCAAGTGGACTTTTATAATAATTATTACCATAAGTTTAATGGAACAGCTGGAGCTAATTAATATTTTGTATCTGCCCAGCTCCTTTTATTCTCCTCCTTCTGGCAGTGGGATTCCTTTTCCTCTGGAGAGCTCTGTCTCCAATCCCCAGTCCTAGTGGGGCTGCGATCATGGTGGCTTGTTGCCCAGCTAACTCACCCCATCCCCTACAGGAAGCATGGGCATGCCACCCAGCCTCCATTGACAACAGTCCTCTTCTCCCTGGTCACAGGCATTGGTCCAAGGGGTGGCCAGCTCACAAGTGAATCAGAATCCTTCTCCAGTATCTTGGAATAAGAGTTAGAGGGTAGTATCCCCCATCTTTTTGAACACAAGCTGTTAGGATGAAGCCCACCATCCATTTCTCCTGTCACAGGGGATAGGGGTGGAGAGAATGCTACCAATACACTCAGAAACCAAAGTGTTACAAATACAGAGGCCAGATGTGGAGAGAGAAGAAAATGCTGACACTGATTGAGCCAGAACTCTGCTCTGGACTGCCTGGTTAGGTGAGCCAGTGAAATCTCTCTTTTTCTTTAGTCAGAATTGAGGTTGTAGGTAGGCCGTACTCCAAGGGGTCGCTAGAGTCGGATACAACTGAACGACTTCACCTTCACTTTTTACTTTCATGCACTGGAGAAGGAAATGGCAACCCACTCCAGTGTTCTTGCCTGGAGAATCCCAGGGACAGAGGAGCCTGGTGGCCTGCCGTCTATGGGGTCGCACAGAGTCGGACACGACTGAAGCAACTTAGCAGCAGCAGCAGCACATAACTTACTACAACGTTTCAAAAATCTAATTTTAAAAATATAATCTTCCATTCAGATAGATATTCTCCTTCAAGTATCTTATATTAAAGAATATATGCAATTAGATTAGAATGGGTACATTTAGTGTTAATATATTGCAATTACAGTTGACTCTTGAATAATATGGGTTTGAACAGTGTAAGTCCACTCATATGCGATCTTTTTCAATAGTAAATACATGCTACCCAATTGAACATTGGTTGAATCTGTGGATGTGAATTGTGTATACAGAGGAAACATGAGTGCTAAGGGCTGACTATCAGTGATAGGCAGATTTTCAACTTTGGTTACTGTCGGTGCCCTAATCCCCATATTATTCAAGGGTCAATTGTATTTCAAGGCTCAGACAGTAAAGAATCCACCTGGAGAAGAATGTACCTGAAGAAGAAGGTTTGATCCCAGGTCAGGAAAACCCCCTGGAGAAGGAAATGGCTACGCATTTCAGTGTTCTTACCTGGAGAATTGCGTGGACAGAAGAGCCTGGTGGGCTACAGTCCACGGGGCTGAAAAGAGTCGGACACGACTGAGCAGCTAACACACATATAAAGAGAAGTAGAATCACTCTCTTTCACACTTGGTGTGAGTTATATGTGATTTAACTTAACAAATTAAGTGTCAGGAAGTGGGGCATGATTTGATCAATATTCTTTCCAACACAAAACTCAGCCATCTTACAATGGGCTGTTTTAGGGCATCATGAACTTCGGAAGGTTGCAACAAGAGAAGGTTTTCCTTATCCTTTTTCATCAGTGCTCTTCTAGGTGGGCACAGATTTTAGGTCCTTAGTCAAAGATGTACTCTCTGTTCAGAACACTGAAAAACCACCAAGAGGTGGGGAAGGACAAAATTGTAGTCTTGAATCTTAGGTTTTCTGGGTTTTACTCTGTACTTGACTGTCAGGGGTGTTGTATCCATATAATTCAAGTTTACATTTTTCACATCTGTTTTGCACGCACATGCACGTATATGAGAGTACGTCTTGTCCTAACTGCAATGGGAAAAGATATTGAAGGCTGTAAATATTTACTGAGTGTACATAAAACAGCAGTGTGGGCTGATACGGCCAGAGAAGGGAAATTCGAGCACTGGGCCCCACTTCTGGCTCCACTGCTAATTCCTGTGTGACCTTGAGCAGGTCAATTAAAATCTGTGTTCTCGCACTGCATTTAAACAAATGAGATACTAATCTCTATTGGCCAGCTCTCCGAAAGTAATAACCTCTGAGGACAATATCTGCTTTTCAGAATGGAAACCGAAGAGGACTCTCATTGAGACTGCTCTTCTATTAACTTTTCTCTGTTTTTTAAGGGAGGATAAGTGGTGGGATGAAAGGGATGTATCCTTTCAGTCTTAGAGAAAAATGAAACTTTGTCGTCTCAAAAAAATTAGCAAGCACCTGCTTTTGCATATCACTGTGAAAATACCCATGTGAATAAAATAGTCAGGTTTGCAGCTCCCTTTAGAGAAGGTGGTAGGAGAAGCAGATGGCAGGCCCATTGTCACAACATCTTTGGGACACTGGTTGGCCCTCCTTGCCCCTTAGAATAGAAGAGCTGGGCTTTGAGACAGGACTCGGATGTTAGGGTGATTCTGTTCTGAAACTCTTGTGACCTTAACACAAATCATCTTACCCTCAAGTGCCAGGTTTTGACCATGGAGACATGGAAACAGTAATGCTCATGTTTAAGTATGTTGAAACAGCACAAGCACTTAACAAAATGGCACTTAGGAGCCTGATGAATCCTGGTTTCCTAGCTCTTCCATTTATTTACTTACTTGGATAGGAAGTGGGCAATAGGACCGCAGACTGCTGTATTTGGCTCTCAGGGAGCAAACCCTCAGCAGACATTCAGTCCTACACATGCAATCAACGGATCCCACCCTAAATTTGTCTTTAGACTCGAGAGAAATGTCTTGGATTTATACTGTTCCTTTATATCAAGGAAGAAACAAACATATATAAGGAAACATGGCCAAGATCTGTAGTTTAGGACATCTGTTTAGAGTGAAGGTGTTACAAGCTTTCTCTTGTACACAGGATCCAGGTCACCTTCCTTCCTCCCCCTCCCCCTCCCATCTCCCCCAACGCCTGCAAAAGAAGGGCAATTGAGGTGATAATCTGGATGAACTATGTGAAAGAATCTCGGGGTATATTAATAATTTAGGACTGAATTATTACCTCAATTGTTTCACATCCCTTTCACCACTGAAACGACAGAACATATGCAAAAGCAGTTTCATGAGAGGAAATCCAATTTCTACTGGCAACGAATCTCACAATGCAAATAATAGAATCCCAATAATCAGGTCCCATGCAACCCCACAGTTGCAACATCACAGACGTGGAGGAAGGAGTGCTCTGGCCCCCAGAAACTTGTGTTTTGCTTTTCCCAAAGCAGTAGTTCTCAAATGCTTTTTGGAATCTATTTCCAATGACAAAAACATATCATAATCCACTAAACTAATTGGTTTTTAACAACCATTGCATGAAAAATATAGTCATAGGGGATCACGGGTGCAGCTTCTATGAAATTTCCTGAGTAACTTCAAAAGTAAAAAAGATTCATCTATTCCAGGAGCAAGAAAATACTCCCAGTCATGATAACAATGCCCTCATTTGCAAGTGCTCTGCACTGTTCATATCCTTTCATGCTCTGTTTACTTTTTCACATCAACCCTGTCAAGCTGCAGCATTTCCCAGTCCTCAAGATATCATGAGGTGGGTATCATTCTTCTTGTATTTCATTGCTTCTAAGAGGCCAAAGGGTGGAATATTCACCTTCATTTTATGTACCACCCAAAAAGAAAACAGAATTCTGCCAGTTAAACCACGACACACCATCAGTTGTAAAACAAAACAAAAAGACCACGTAGTTTCAGATATGTTAAGACGTGAAAGAATGAGTGTCTTTGAATTGATGAACTCTGGACTTCCGCTTTTACAGAGCAGGAAATGTACGCCTTGCTCAAGGTCAGGCTGCCAATGGAGGCTGAAGCACCACTCAAAGGCAGACCTTCTGACCTCAAACAAATGTTTAAAGTTTTAAAGAGAAGACTAAAAAGGTCGAGAACGGTTTAAACATTCTTTTGTTTATATTTCTAATTGCTGATACTCCTTCAGAGATTTAGATTTAGAAACAAGCAAGATTGTCAGGAAGGGGAGGAAGCACTTGCTGAAAGGGGGTGGTGGCCTTGATGGCTAAGCACCCAAAGAGCTCAGAAGGAAGTGACTCCCCTGTAGAGATGTATTCCCACCTCTGGAGTGCTTCCTTAGCTGTGGTACAAGCTGGCTTGACTATAGAGGAAGCACCGGGCTCCATTTAAGTTTTTTGACCTTTCTAGCCTTCTCTTTAAAAAGTCAATAAAAGAAAATAGGGAGGAAGAAAAGGAGGAGTGGAGAACATGAGTCTGTGGCCTTAATATTTTTCTGCTGAGGATAGAGGGTTGGCAAGCATATCAACCACACTTATTTGCTAACCAGGCTTATTTCTCTTAAACCTTGATGGGAAATTGATGATAAAGAGCCACCAGTTAAAAGGGACCACACTGCATCCGTAATCCTGAAAGAAACATCAGCTTAGGGTGAACCATTGTTGCCGGTGGAAATGACCAAGGAGACTGGGCCATTATAGAAATACTGCGCCTCGCTGGTTTGCAAAAGAAATCTCCCCAACTTGGGGGAGGAAGAGGAGTGCCTTGGAAGGCAGTTTGTTTCCTTGTGGCCAGTGACTGATTTTCCACTAAGTGCACATTGGTTAATCCTCCCAAGAGTATTAAAAATGAAGGGAGGGTTTCAGGTTCGACTCACATGAACTGCTTTTATTTGGACAGTCTTTGTTTTCTCCAGTCTGGTCGGCAGTCCTTCCGGGCCCTTCTTCAATCCCTGGCGGGGGCTGAGACCCAGTCCTTGTTTGGGATGAAAAGGTATTGGAAGGCCGGCTGCTCTAATTGGAGTTTGCACCTGCAGACCCCAGCCTTGAAGGCGGCTGGGCTCTGGTGCTGCTCTGTGTGTGTGTGTGTGTGTGTGTGTGTGTGTGTGTGTGCGCGCGCGCATTTGATTTCCTCAATGAACACTGGGACACTGCACTGTTCTTTTGGCCTGAATCGTCTGGAGGGGATCCAAGCTGCTCAGCCACTTTCTCTGCTCTAGTGGAGAGGGACCCTCTTTTCTCTCCTCTCTAAGAAGGAGGGATTTTTAGCCCTGCAAGTATTAACAAATCTAGTATATTTTGATCTAATCTCTTCTGGCCCCAAGAGAACTCACCCAGATAAGAGGCGCCCTTCAGGTAGTATGAGAGGATGTCACAGCCTGGCTTTCACCCACCCAGAAGCTGCTGCATTTTTTATGGGTTTCTCACACTTGACTAGTGACATAATCCAGGCAGCATTCAAGAGTGATGGCTACAGCTCTGTGCTTAGCCCAGGGAGAGGGAGATGGAGAAACTGCCCAGGTGGATTTAATTAATGTCTGTGCCTCTGTTCCCCTCACAACACCCTAGTGCCCGATCTCCATCCTAATGCACATATTGGATGTGTACAGTATGATCAATTTTGGCATCCAGATACAGTCATGAAATCACCACTGTGAACTGAAAATAACGCATAACCTAAAAGTTAAGGGTTATGTTTTATTCGGTGGACAAAACTGAAGATACAAGCATGGAAGACAGCCTCTCAGATAGCTCTGAGGGACTGCTTCACAAAGGTAAGGGAGGAGTCAGGATGTATAGAAGTTCTGCAACAAAAACCAGGTAATCAGAACATCAAAAGATTACTATTAAAAAAAACTTGACATCTCAAGTTAATGAATTTAGTGCCTTTTTATGTATGGGAAGATGCAAAAGTCTGGGCTCACTAAAATCATTCCTTTGATATGCATCTTAACTAGTAATATCTAGGGCCAGGATGCTGATTTCCTCCATCCTGAATTCTGGGGTGGGGGTGGGGGCTGCTTCCTTGATGGTTGCAACATCCTTTGTTTACTGATACAACAGGTGACTCTCTTCATCCACACCGCAATCGAGATAATGAACATGTCCATCACCCCCTAAAGTTTCCTTATGCCCCTTTATAATCCCTCGTCTCACTCTTTCCTCCACTCTGCATCCCCAGACAACCATCAATCTGCTTTCTATAATGATGGATTATTTGTATTTTCTAGAGCCCCATATAAATGGAATCAGACAGTATGATCTTTTTTTGTTTGACTTTTTCCACTCAGCACAATACTTTTTGAGATTCATTCATATTGTATGTATTAATGGTTTGTTTCTTTTTACTGTTGAGCAGTATTCCATTGTATGGATGTATCATAGTCTGTCCATTCATTCACTGTTGATGGGCATTTGGGTTGTTCCTAGTTTGAAGTGATTACAAATAAAGCTGCTGTGAATATATGTATGCAAGTCTTTGTGTGGATATAAGCCTTCATTTCTTGGTAAATTCTGAGCAGTGCAATAACCGGATCGTACGGCAGGTATATGTTCAACTTTTTAAGAAACTGCCAAACTGTTGTCCAAAGTAGCTGTACCATTTTTTCCCCCACTAGTAGGCGCAGTTCCTGTATTTGGTCCTATACTTTCCAACGTTTGGTATGGTCATTCTTTTTTAGACTTAGCTATTCTAATATGTATGTAACAGTGTCTCAGTCTGGTTTTAATTTGCTTCTCTCTAATGACTAATCATGTTGTGCATCTTTTCCATGTGTTTACTTATTATCTGTAAATCATTTTTTGGCAAAGTGACTGTGTAAATCTTTTAACCATTTCTTAAATTGGCTTGTCTATTTTCTCATGATTGAGTTTTGAGAGGTCATTATAGACTCTCCCAGACATATTTTTATTTAAAGAGTTATCATGGAATGTAAGACACTGCATAGACGATTTTGATAGAACTAATCAGAGCTCTCATTGAAAAAAATCCTGATACTGGGCGAGATTGAAGGCAAAAGGAGAAGAGGACAGCAGAGGATGAGATAATTAGATATCATCACTGACTCAATGGACACGAAATTTCAGCAAACCTGGAGATAGTGATGGACAGAGGGGCCTGGCGTGCTATAGTCCATGGGGTTGCAAAGAGTTGGACATGACTTAGTGAATACACAACAACCACAAACCAGAGCGTACGGGGAATGATTTGGGGGCCTGGGGCCTTCCAGCCCCTGGAGATCACTCTCGCTATGTGCCTGGCTCAGTCTTATGATGCAAACAGGCCATGCCTGACAGGCCTGGGTCATGCCCACTTTTTGAGGCTCTTCAGATATTTAAAATAAAAAAAATTCCAAAATAGACATATGAAAATGTATATTTTAAATGTATATGTTGAACAAATGAGTGCTTTTGACCACATGCAAACATTCAGCATGTATATAACATTGGAGAGGATGTCAACATTTTAAATTTGAGGTCCAACGTGGGGCCTGAGACAAAGGACTCTGGTGTCCCATTGGCTACCTTGTGATGGGCCATGAGACACCAGTGTCAGCTTGGATACTGCTCACATATCTGGTGTACCCTAAAGTCACATCTGGCATGGTTACTCTATAGCCATTTATACTTGGGGTCAAATGAATGCTACAGAGATGGCTATGGAAGAAAGGACCCTTTCCCAGATCAATGCAAATTTCCTACCAGAATGGTGACACTGGGAAGGTCAACGATGGCCATCAGGGCCTTTTGGAGGGACCCCATGCTCTACTCACCTGCAAGACTGTGGGGCCTGAGGTTTAGCCTTCCTTTGGGTGATTGGTGTGTGTGTTAGTCGCTCAGTCATGTCCGACTCTTTGCAACTCCACGATCTGTAGCCCACGAGGCTTCTCTGTCCATGGAATTCTCCAAGCAAGAATACTGGAGTGGATTGCCATTCCCTTCTCCAGAGGATCTTCCTGACTCAAGGATCGAACCCTGGTCTCATGCATTGTAGGCAGATTCTTTAACATTTGAGCTACAGGGCAGTCCTCTGGGTGATTGGGGTCTTGACCTTTTCCACTTAGCTTGAGGTCAGGATTGCGGGGTGACTAGGAGAGGGGCAGATTTGTGCGAAGAAATCCCAGAGGCCTCCCAGCAATACCCACAGAAGTGCCGGTCCTCTGGGGAATTTTGCCATCACCTCTGAGAAACTTTCAATTCCTCTCACTTCTCATAGTATCCAGTGCAGGGTTCTCCACGAGGGCACATTTGGCAAAGTCTGGAAATGTTGTTGTCAAAACTTGGGAGATGTTACTGACATCTAGTGAGCAGAAGCCAGGATGCTGCAAAATATTCTACAAGACAGCTCCCCACATCCAAGAATTATCCAGCCCTAAATGCCAGTGTTGGTGAGGTTGGGAAATTGTTATTTGTATGACTCAATCAACTGTCAACAAGAATGGACAGAGAATATGACTGCAGATTCTGAAAAACTGGCTCTATGTCCATTAAGCAGATGAGCACCACAATACAGACATGGAGGGTTGACCATGGAGCCTGAGGGGTCATGAGCAGTGAGCTGCCCAAAACCTCTGACCCTCTCACCACCTTCCCCTGCCTTGCCTTCTCCCTCCTGTTAAGAATTGCAGTGTAACAGACCTGGCTTCAAACCTAGTCCTGCTGCTCAGTGACTTTGGGCAAGCGATGTAACCTTTTTAAGCCTCAGTTTTCCATCTGAAACATGGAAATTACCTTAGTACTTTTCAGAATCATGAAAATTAAACCAGATAAGCCAAGCCACGTGAAGAGTCTGACAGGATCTGACATGTGAAAAGAACTCAGAAGTGACTATCATTATTTTGTGAATTAAGCACCTGCTGAACTTAAAGCACCTTTTCTAGGTGTTTCCTAGCCCCCCAGTGCCAGTTGGTGACAATTTTTTATTAGTCTTCAAAGCATTTACTCTTAAAGTCTTAATAATATTAACCCTCTCTGTTTAGAAACAAAACTCAGTGAATACATTGAATGCACTGTTTAGAACTTGACTTTAGTAATAAAAAGAAATCAATGAAAAATGATTTAAATTGAAACAATGTTCTTGCCTGGAGAATCCCAGGGATGGGTGAGCCTGGTGGGCTGCCGTCTTTGGGGTCACACAGAGTCGGACATGACTGAAACTACTTAGCAGCAGCAGCAGTCTGTATTGAGGTATTTATGCATGTATATAGATTTAAGCCTATATATTTTTTCAATGTCCATGGAAAGAAATTTACACAATGAAGTTTGTCAGAAAGACAGCACTAGCCTGGGCTCTTGTAGCAAATCCTTGGGAACTCTTGGGCTGTCCCATTGCAGGATGGGGCAGGATTCCATGTCAGGTGACTTGGATCAGATCTCAGGTGGGGTCGGTTACTTTGGCACCAGCAGGGCCTCTTTGCCAGATAGCCAAGCAGAGACTATGAGGCTCGAGCCCGACTGAGCTCAGGGTGTTTCTGGAAGGTCATTGTTGCAAACCCAGAGAACCAGTTCTGTGAGGCTGGCTCAAAGGGAACATTTAGTCAGAGTAACAGAGAGGTATGGTAATGGAGTGGAGGAAGTCTGCGTAGGGATTATAACTAGCACAGTCCAAAGGCTCTTCTCAGCTTTCAGAAGAGTGAGGGAGAAGTAAAGCTTGGCCCTGGACCTCAGACAATACCTCGTTCTTGCCTAGCATAGGAGAGTGAGTCCGCAAAATCGCCAGTGAGCCAAGAGATAATCCTGGTGATAAGGATTCAGCTAGGCAACCCCCAGGCCAAAAAATAAGCGTAGAAAATTTGCTTAACTCTATTTCTGCCGGTGTGTTTTCTTGTGGGGCAGGAGATATATTTGAAAACATGGGTATGCCCCGTACTTGGAGGATATACAATGTAGGAATCCTTTGGGCTCTGTTAGCAAGGGAGCCCTTAAGAAGCTTTGGACACTGAAGCCATGAAAGAGCTCCCAGGAGCATTCTAGAAGACAGACTAGTTTCCCAGTATTAGGTCACCAGCCCAGGAGTGTGGCAGAGACTTCCCATGCAGGGGGTGAATAAATAGATGTAGGAATTTCCTTCCCTCATGAGGGCTATTCTCAGTATTAAGCAGTCAGAATGTATATCCATAGGCATTTCCCCCACTGGGCTAGTCCAGAGAAAGAAAGAGGTTTATCTACTTAAATCAGAAGTTTCAAGGGCCACAAAAATTGCGTTTTAGCAGTAGGAGTGGCTGTCACTGAGGAAAGTCATGTAGAGCTGCTAATTCTACTCTTAATCCCCCTCTGTCTAACCAGCTGAGAGAAGATCGATTCATGGAAGGATGAGAGTTTGAGTGATAGGCATTCTGTGCATTCTTCTGACACTCCGTGTATTGAAATCAGCAGGAGAAGAGGACTGCATGGCGTTAACTTGACCTTTCATACAACAACATTCTTGTAAGAGATACCCTCATCTCTTATCTACGGACACTGAGAGAACAGAAAACAACAGGCATTTTTGCATCGGTAGTGTTTATGTTAGTGTCTCAACAAAGGATTTTGAATGAATGACCGATCAGTGGAATGTATCATACTTCTGTGCATGTGTTCATGAGGATACTGATCACTATATCACTCACAGTTCCCTTTATAAAAAGCCTGATATGGTCAATTTCTACTCCAAGTTTAAGTGAGGAAAGCTTTGTACCTATAAAGGAATGGGCTTGCTTTCTTCCTTTCTGAAAATGAGGATGATGTCATTGGACATATCTCTCTTTTGCTCTAGTTGTCTGGAAGCTTAGGGTTCAATCTGATGCTCAGCTGTATCAGTGATGAAGGCTCTTTTGGCATTCTTATTCCTTGATTCTTATTCCTCTGGTCTTGTCAACCTAATCTTATTTTTATTTTCCTTGTTCCCAGCTTAAATTCTTGATTATATTTCCAATCATTGTTATTGCAGAGTTCATAAAATCTCAGATACCTTTAACTGCCAGGCAGGTAGCAGTAAATGACTGAAGTAAGTGGGGGTAATAGAGCATGGTGTAGACTGTAGCAAATGGAAAGAGGTCTTTCCTGGCCATTCTACTCTAATAGCATCACCTCCTGCCACTGTCAATCCCTAGCGCCTAACCCTGCTTATTCACCATTTTCTGAAATTATCTTATTTATCTGTTTACTGTCTCTCACCTCTGCTATATCCCCAGAACCCATAGCAATGCCTGGCACTGAACTGTCACCTAATCACATCTGTTGAGTGAATTAATGACTCAGTGGGACCAGTGTGGCTAGGTTTTTACTATATTTTAACAGTTTTGAATTTGGATTTTTATATGAAATCTCCTGATTTTTAGATATTGGTGGCAAGTATAAAAAATTAAAAACACTCTGCTGGCCAGAAATGGGCCATGTTAGCATATGGCCCTCATATTTTCCAGCTATAGCTGAGACAAGATAGGACCTGAGACCCTCTACTGGAGTGCTTGCAACTGGATAAATGTCTCCTCGAGCAACAGAGCACAAAGAAACTATTAAGGGACCAAAACTAATTGTGTGCATGCACAGTTGGGGCAAATTATGAACAATAGGTATAAAAAGGCCAAAACCTCAGAAAGTACAGGAAAATATTCTCAGTATTGTTAACTATTAGAGAAATGCAAATCAAAACTACAATGAGGTGTCGCCTTACACTGGTCAGATGGCTATAATCAAAAAGTCTACAAACAATAAATGCTGGAGAGGATGTGGAGAAAAGGGAACCCTTGTACAATGTTGATGGGAATGTAAGTTGGTAAAATTATGGAGAACAGTATGAAGTTTCCTTTAAAAAACTAAAAATAGAGCTACCATATGATCCAGCAATCCTACTTCTGATCATACATCAGGAGAAACCGTAATTCCAAAAGACACACCAGTGTTCACTGTAGCACTGTTCACAGTAGCCAAGACATGGAAGCAACTTAAACGTCCACTGTAGATGAATGGATAATGAAGATGCGGTACATATATGCAATGGAATATTACTCAGCCATAAAAAAGAATGAAATAATGCCATTTGCAGCAACATGGATGGATCTAGAGATTGTTGGATTAAGTGAAGTAAGTCAGACAGAAAAAGACATATATGATATCACTTACATATGGAATCTAAGAAAATGATACAAATGAACATAACACAGAAGAGAAATAGATTCAGACTTAGAAAACAAACCTATGATTACCAAAGAGGAAAGTTTGGGAGGGGAGGAATAAATTAGGAAGTTGGGATTAATATATACATACTACTATATATAAAAGAGATAATCAACAAGGACTTACTCTATAACAGAAGGAACTCTACTCAATACTCTAATAATCTATATGGGAAAACAATCTGAAAAAAAAATAGATAAAAGTATATGTGTCACTTTGCTGTACACTTAAAACTAAAATTACACTGCAAATCAACTGTATTCCAATATAAAATAAAAATTAAAAAAAGTAAAAAGGCTAAAACCTAATTTCCACTTTTGAAGTACCAGGAGCAAAAGCAGGGTACTACACATGATCCTTGCACACAGCACCACCAAGGTGTAAGGCAGACCACCTAAGCCAATCCTGCAGCTCAGTCCACTTATCCACTCCCACCCTCACCCCCTCGAAGGAACCAGCTTGCCAACAACCCCACTTCCAGGAATGAGCATGAGCACTTAAGGAAAATGGGGAATTGGTGTGGTGACTCCTCAAAGACTTAAAAATAGAATTACAATATGAGCCAGCAATTCTGTTTCTGAGTATATGTCCAAAATAACTGAAAACAGGAAACCAAACAGATATTTGTACACCATGTTTATAGAAGTATTATTCACAATAGCCATGGGATGAAAGAAACTCAAATATCCATGAATAGATTAATGAATAAATAAAATAGGGTATAAACATATAATGGAATACTGCCGCTGCTGTGTCTCTTCAGTCGTGCCTGACTCTGTGCAACCGCATAGACAGCAGCCCACCAGGCTCCTCCGTCCTTGGGATTCTCCAGGCAAGAACGCTGGAGTGGGTTGCCATTTCCTTCTCCAATGCATAGAATACTATTCAGACTTAAAAAGGAAGGAAATTCTGACACCTACCACAACATGAATGAACCTTGAGAATACTACATTATTAAGTGAAATATGAGAGAGGAGGTCTCCACAGTGTCTCTCTGTAACACCTCTCTGGGACCTTTAGAGGCTGCAACAATGGAAAGATTATGGTGGTCTCCCATCCCTCCAAGTATGGAAAAGGAAAAACAACAGTAAACCATAAAATGTGCTTCGGGAAAGACAACAAAGTCCTAATTTTTCCAAAATAACAGCATAGAGTTTCTTTTGAAATGCCAGTATCTATTTTTAAAAACTTCTCTTTCTTTTAACTAATGATATGTTAGCTGTCTCGGCCTTGCCAATTTCTTGTAGCTCAGTCAGTAAAGAATCTGCCTGCAATGCAGGAGACCCAGATTCAATTCCTGGGTCAGGAAGATCCCCTGAAGAAGGAAATGGCAACCGACTCCAATATTCTTGCCTGGGAAATCCCATGGGCAGATGAGCCTGGTGGGCTACAGTCCATGGGGTTGTAAGAGTCAGACACGACTGAGCCATTAAACTACCACAATCTCTTTTGAGCCATCTATTGGGAAATGATAATAACACCTAATATTTATTACTTGCTGTTTATATGCTATGTTTTTTTCTGTGTACTATATAAAATAACTAATTTAATCATTATATCAATTCCATGAGATAAGTATGATTATAATCTCTGGTTTTACAGTCAAGGAAACTGAGGCACAGGGCAGTCACTTGCCTAAGATCAGACAGCTAGTAAGTGGCAGAGCCAGGATTTGAACCCAGAACGTTGGGCTTCAGAGTCTCTTGTCCTAAAGTCTAAAATCCAGGCATATTAACCTGGAGTGTGTACCCACCTCCACCTGTCTGCATCTGCCTTTCCAGCTCTCCCCTCACCTCTGGCCCTTCTACACAACTCTCCCTGTGCCTTCCTTCCTACCTGTCCCACCTTGTTAATCTCCATTCAGGGTTCCCCTTGGGTATCCCCTCTCTGCCTTCCCTGTCTGGGGACACCTGTGTCTTCCTATGGCTGGCTGTTCAGACAGCTCACATTGCACTTAGCCACATGGAATTGTAACTGTCTGACTCTTGTCTGTTTCTCATAGTGAACTGAGAGTTCCCTGAGGGTAGAGAACAAGGCTTTAAATCTCTGTGTCCCAACCTAGCCAAGCACTTGATTCGTAGTAAATGCTTGGTACCTGGTCTTAAGGAAATAAAGGAGGCAGAGCCCAGACTGGGACTTGGTGTAGAAGATGGAGTAATGACTGTCCAAATAGTAGCTTTCACCCTAGAAATGTTGTTGGTACCCTGAGCAGACAGTGGGGTGGGAAGTCCACATCTATGTAGACTAGAGAGGTCTTGAATGGAATTGAATCAGTGGTGTGAACCCCATGCCTTCAGGGCTAGTACTGGCAACACGTGCCCGATTCATATGGCAGAGACTGCTCCCCACTAATCAAAGAGACTGACAATACTTACATACATACAAATGCATACCATGGGTCATAGAGCCACTTCCAGGTTTTAAAAAAATGTTAAAATTGAATGAATTTCTTCTTCATCTTCTCTTCTCTTCCTAATTTAGTATAATACTTAAGGCCATTAATGGGGTCTGAGTAAGGTAATCACCCACATGGTGGGTGGAGCCGGTATGCTGGCCCAGATAGAGTAAGGAGATTAACCACCTAGAGGGGCTGCCCTGCACAAGGGCCAGACCCTGGATGGGCAGAGGAAGGGGTTCCTCTGGAGGGACAGCCTGGCTCGAGTGCCAGAATCCCAGTGGGATGAGGAGGGCACCTGTAGGGAAGGTCGTGACAGCAGAGGTCATGATAGCAGTTGGTTACAATCAGGGGATTGATCAAACAGGCAAGTGTATTAAGGATAATGGAAACCAGGCTCTATAATGTGAGAGAGGGAACTTACAATATAGAAAGGGAGGAAGCTAGAATGAAACATGCGGGTTGGATTGGAATTGAAAGTATGAGAGTGAAATTCTGGTTTTCAGTGCATACAAATCATAGATACACACACACACACACACACACACACACACACTCATACACCCTAGGTCTTCTACTGAAAGAGTCGGGGAACAGCAATACCTAATGCAGCAATGAGCCTACCTAACAGTGAGAATTTGGATTCTAAATAATTTCCCACTAAATGGAACCAGAGCTCCTTGACTATAAGGCTGGAACATCTCATTGCAACAGCAAGTAAGGAAGTGCAAATAATGATGGGAACATATCAAAAGGACACATTGACAGTTCGATGGGTATGAGATTTTACATAATTTCAAGGTCCTTTTCTACAGAACACTTATGAATTTAAAAAAGGAAGAAGAGGAACTTTGCAGTGGACATCCCTAGAAGATATCACTTTAACCAACTACTCCCAGTGATCTCCTATTTGGAGACTGGGGCCTCAGTGAAATTCTCAAAAGAATTTAAAATATTTTGCCATTTAATAGGATGCAGTAAGAAGAGTATGGCATCACTTCTGTGATATTCTTGCCAAAGTTGTAGAACCTGAATCTAAGTGTGAGAAAACTCAGACAAACTCAATGTGAGGAACATTCTACAGAATAACCAGCCAGTATTAAAAAAAAAAAAAAAAAACAGTCAAGGTCATGAAAGTGAAGAAAATACTGAGGAAAGGGTCTATATTAAAGTAGATTAAGCTGGACTAGAAGAAACACAAGCTGGAATCAAGATTGCCAGGAGAAATATCAATAACCTCAGATATGCAGATGACACCACCCTTATAGCAGAAAGTGAAGAGGAACTAAAAACCCTCTTGATGAAAGTGAAAGAGAAGAGTGAAAAAGTTGGATTAAAGCTCAATATTCAGAAAACAAAGATCATGGCATCCGGTCCCATCACTTCATGGGAAATAGATGGGGAAACAGTGGAAACATTGTCAGACTTTATTTTTTTGGGCTCCAAAATCACTGCAGATGGTGACTGCAGCCATGAAATTAAAAGACACTTACTCCTTGGAAGAAAAGTTATGACCAACCTAGATAGCATATTGAAAAGCAGAGACATTACTTTGCCAACTAAGGTCCATCTAGTCAAGGCTATGGTTTCTCCAGTAGTCATGTATGGATGTGAGAGTTGGACTGTGAAGAAGGCTGAGTGCCGAAGAATTGATGCTTTTGAACTGTGGTGTTGGAGAAGACTCTTGAGAGTCCCTTGGACTGCAAGGAGATCCAACCAGTCCATTCTGAAGGAGATCAGCCCTGGGATTTCTTTGGAAGGAATGATGCTAAAGCTGAAACTCCAGTACTTTGGCCACCTCATGCGAAGAGTTGACTCATTGGAAAAGACTTTGTTGCTGGGAGGGATTGAGGGCACGAGGAGAAGGGGACGACCGAGGATGAGATGGCTGGATGGCATCACTGACTCGATGGGCGTGAGTCTGAGTGAACTCCGGGAGTTGGTGATGGACAGGGAGGCCTGATGTGCTGCCATTCATGGGGTTGCAAAGAGTCGGACATGACTGAGCGACTGAACTGAACTGAACTGAAGGACATGTGGCAACTAAATGAAACGCTTGATTTGAAAGTACTCTTTTTGCTATAAAGAGTATTTTGAGGACAAGTGACAAGAACTTGAACTGGTCTGAGGATCCAATGACAATTAATGAAAACTTCCTAGAGTCTGAGGATTAGATAATAGTAATGTATCAACATTAAACTCCTGGTTTGTGGTTGTGTGGGAGATGTACTGTGTATGGGAAATGCACACTAAAGTATTTGTGGAAGATGAGGCATCTCTTTGGCAGCTTATTCTCAAAGGGTTCAGGACAAATACATTATAGAATTTTTTTTTACTGTATTGTGCTGGCAACTTTTCTGTAACTTTGAGATTTTTCAAAATAATATATCTATATCTAGTGATGTAGGTTGGAATGATACTGTTTTCCAGACTTGCCAGGACACAGATACCTAGGGCCTGCCTTGGGTGGACAGAGCTTGGAATGGCTGCCCCAGGAGTAGAATCAGGGTGTATCTGCCAAGTGTTGTTTCTCTGCTGAGGTGCAGAGATGGACGTTCTCATCCAAGTCACTTAGTAAAGAATGGGCATCTGGATTCTTGGATAACTAGAGAGAGAGAACACAGTTTCTGTAGGACACATGCCAGCCACTTGACTTATCTGATGATGAGCTTTCTGCCAGAACCAAGAAAGTGGAAGCACTGAATGCCCCTTGCCTTGTCCAAAAGTCTGCAGGATACCTAAGGGCCAGTTCTCCGATGTCCATCTGGAACATGGATTGTTCAGGGGACCCCATGTTCTTTTGAGACTTGGCCTAAAGTGCTGATAGTAACCACCACTGCCTACTTGTGCACCTTCTAAGGGTCAGAAACTGAGATAGATGCTTCACAGGTTCTTTTTATAATCATTCCAATGGTTCTCCTTGTTAAGTAAATTGTCCCCATCTTATAAATAAAGAAGTAAGGCTTGGGAAGTCTTAGTAACAGCCTCAACATTATGGGTTGAATTGTATCCCCCCCAATTCATATGCTGAAGTCCCATATCTCAGAATGTGGCTGGATTTGGAGATAGGGCCCTGAGAGAGGTGACTGAGTTAAAGACAGGCCTTGAGGGTAGACTCTAATCCAACTAATGACTGGCTCTCTTAAGAAGATAGAATTTGGACATACAGAGAGAGATGCTCTCCTTACAGAGGAATGACCACGTGAGGACACAGCAGAAAGGTGGCCGGCTGCAAGCCAAGGTGAATGGCCTCACCCTGATGTTGGACTTTGGGCTCCAGAACTACGACAAAATACACTTCTGTTGTTTAAGCCATGCAGGCTGTGGTACTGTTATGGCAGTCCCAGCAGCCTAACAGGTGGAGGCATCTGGGGGAGGATGAAGTCGGTGTTCAACATCAAATCAGTGCAGTTCTGTTCTCTGCCACCTTCCTACACATGGCCTCTGCTGTGTAACTTCTCCCCACCTCCCGCAACAGGCTGCCCAGAACCTCCATCCAGAATCTCCCAGACTGAGTGGATCCCTCCTCTGCGATCCCACAGCCCCTACCACACTGCATATATTGATAGTGGTACACAAGGAACTCATGATCTTGTGATCAAATTGAGGGTAGGGCTCCTCTTATCTTTATCCCTGGCATCTCCCATGGAGCCAGTTAGTATGTATTGAACACTTGTGTGCCAGTCAAGATTTCATATGTGTTATCTCATTTATACTTTAAAACAACTCCTTAAGGTAGGTATCACCAACTGTTCCCATTTTACATGTCAAAAAACTGAGGTCAGAGGTGTTATCTGAATTACCCCAGACATAAAGCTGAAGCTCCAATACTTTGGTCACCTAATGCAAAGAGCCAACTCATTGGAAAAGACCCTGATGCTGGGAAAGATTAAAGACAGGAGGAGAAGGGGGCAACAGAGGATGAGATGGTTGGATGGCATCAATGACTCAATGCACTTGAGTTTGAGCAAACTCCAGGAGATAGTGAAGGACAGGGAAGCCTGGTGTGCTGCAGTCCACTGGGTCACAAACAGTCGGACACGACTTAGTGGCTGAACAACAGCAACAATAGAGCTAGTAGGTGGTGGAACCAGGATTCACCAATGGATGGTCTAATTCTTCAGGCTGTGCTCTTCACCTCCTGTCCTGCTGCAGTGGTCTTGCTGTAAATGTACACTCCCTCCCTACTCGAGGGCTGTGCTGATCTGAAACCGCTCCTTCAGCATGCTAAGCCCAAGTGTGAAGCTCCCCTCCCACGGAGAGCTTTCTCACTCATACCCCCTCCCCCAGCCCCTACTCTGCCTCCTTCAGCACCTGCTGGGCATAGGGTCTGCCCCTTGCGCTGATGTGTGACCCAGAACTGGGCACTGGGGTCACCGCTTATCAATATCTGTTGAACTGGCTTCAGTGTCCAGGGATGGACGCGAATAAGGATACACGACACAGTGGGGTATTGTCCTGGATACTGTGACTCTCCATTTCTGGATTATCCAGGAGAGTTCCAATTGCTAAAATTCTATCCTCTCATCAGACCATTTGCCAGAATACGCGACAGAGAGTGTAATCTGGCATTTGGTTTAGAAAGTAGAGTCCCCATTCTACTGAAAAGAGGCAGGAATGGAGACAGGATGAGCTGTCTGTCACTTTCCTACACACTGCTGGGCAGGGCACAATTTCTCTGCACCTAAGTGTCTCTGTGGGTAAAATAGTAACAGAAATGCCTATTTCTACCACAGAAATGGGACAAAACACGTGAATGTGTTTTGAATACTGATAATAGTGTTACAGAAACCCAGTCACCATTAATGGGATTACTTACATTTTAACTGACCAGTTTGGCAAATGAAAAATGAAATAAAAAAGTAGTTTTTATTTTTGAAAGTCAAGGAAGTGGTATCCTTGAACACAAAGACAGTAAATGTCCTGAGGCCTTTCTAGAGTGTTGAAAATATTTCTAGGTTCTCCTTAACAAGTGTGTGTGTGTGTGTGTGTGTGTGTGTGTGCCCTTAACAAGTGTGTGTGTATGTGTGTGTGCGTGTGTGTGTGTGTGGTGTATGGCAGGAGTAGGGTGGGGACTGGGCTCGGAGAGTCAGGACAAAGTTTTCTCCAATTGCCTGAGACGCAACCCTCTGGAGGTGGCAGGCCTCTTACCTTTGCTGCATTGCGGATCAGTTTTCAGCTGTGTGAGGCCTCCGGGTGAAGTCCATTTGGGAACTGAGTTTTTCTGACTCAGCAGTAGCCCGGGAAAATTTCCCTTCTCTTTCCTGTGCCCCGTCCTCCAGACACGCATGAGATCCACTCCACCTTGGACTCAATCAGTGCATCCCCTGCCCCTGCTGCAGGCTCTGCACAGAACTGAGCCATAACCCCGAGAGCAGCCTCTGGGGAGCTTCCAGGGAGAGTGGCTCCCCCTGAGCAGCCACTCAAGAGCATCAACGACGTGTCTGTTCTGGTTTGGATGGGCTGAGGCTCCCTCCAACTTCCTTCTGCTCTCAGCCAGAGCCAGGGTCCTTTTGTTCACCTTTAGGGCTGCCAAGTCAGGCCTACCGCACCCCTGGATGTTGTTTTCCTGCAGGCAATGGGAAAATGAGCTTGGAGCCAGGGAAGGGAAATCAACAAGGAAATAAACACAGGGTCATTACCCCTCCAGGTCATCACCAGGCTGGGACATCATCACGCTGGGATCACTTTCTCAAGAGGCAGGAGCTGGCTGCTGCCTGAAGGGGCCCCAGACATTTTTTAATTGTCCCAGGCATTTAAAAAAATTTTAAATATGCAAAGAAGTGAGCATTTCTATCAGAAGTGTGAAATCTATGTTGGACCAATCAAGCAATCCTGACTCGCTCCAATGCCTTGCCAAATCTTTCAGAGATTTTTCCATAGGCAGCATCTCTTGTAACCAAACACTGGCAAACGTTTGTAGCCAAAGGAAAAGAATGAGCAAGTTTATGGCTGACACAAGCCGAGACTTTTAAAGACACAGGTAAGACTTTCAAAGACATCCTCTAAAGATACAAGATTATTGTTTGAATAAAGTTTTCTTCTACTTACTCTTCAATGTCACGGTCATCATCAGCGGCATCATCTTTGCCAACATTTATTGGGAGCTTATCGTCTGCCAGGTGCTGTGCTAATGACCTCAATCTGTGTTATTTCATTTACTTCTCAACATAATTCTATCATCCTCATTCCCATTTTGTAGATGAAGAAAATGAGGATTAGAGAGATTAAGTCACTCCTGCACAGTGACCCCACTAGTTAAAAATGTAGAAATTGCCCTTCTGGAAGGATGCTCTTCTGAGTCTTGCTTTTCCCAAAAGTCAGCTTAAGCACTTTGGTGGGCTGACAGCTCCTGTGATGGCCAAAGAGTTGCTTAAACAAACTCTTAGGCCTGGGAATAGAATTCTAAACAGAACCACGGCTCATCAGTTAGTTAAATGACCTCTTCCAGGAGTTACAAAGTGGTGCTCCCTTTATGTGACTCGTACATAGGACTCACCTAGCACGGCACCCTCTCTTCTTCTCCAAGGGGGTGCTGCCGGCTGCTTTCACCCAGTTCTCCACTGTGATTCTGACTGACCCAGAAGGAAGGGCCCTGTAAATCTCTTGGCCTCTGTGTGTGCTTCAGTTATGGCCTGATCATGCAAATTTGTCTTTTTGACTCTAGAAGCCTAACAGTTACAAGCTTCTTTTAATCAATAATCTAGGGGATGAATAATTTTAAGTTCCAGCCTGGAAACTTCTGCCTGATGAGAAGAACTCAGCACATGTATTTTCAGTCCTCAGGTCCTACTGCAACATTTTTTGGGGATGGGGATGGGGGAGCGCTCATCTTTACTTCCAACTGTTAGCATGTAGCTCTCCTGTGCAATTACCCAGGGCAACTGGCTGCTGGTCAAAGGAAAGTAAAACCTTTAATTAGGAGACAAGGAGATGCCTCCCAGCTACGTCTAAGTTGTCCGTTTTTATAAATATAGAACTTGCGACATTAGGGCCGCTGCTTGCACACGGGACACTTGCATTTGGTTTTGTGGAGCTTGGGGGTACTTTACTCTGGGGCCACATATGCCTTTAAGTCAGGTTGGTCAGCTTTCATTCTCAACAGAAACTAAAGACTTATTTACTGGATTTATAGCAATAAAAAAAGAAGATTGGAAAGGGGCCGGGCTTTTAGTTTAGATGTCATTTCATTTTTCTTTCCCAGTGGTTTACAACTAAACACAGTGTCCAGATATGTTTACAGACTCTGGTCTTGGAGTTCTTTGATGAGGAAAGGCAATTTATAACAGTCAAATGGGCCTTTCAACCTTATCGTATGAAATGAAAACCAAAATGTTGGAAGGGAACTGATGTAATGAAAGCTTTCATGTTCCTCATCTGCTTCACAGCTTTTCACCACCAGGGAATAAAGATAGCAGACTTGGGGACTGTCAGATGCTTTGGGGGTTTCCATTCAGAAAGGTAATGAGGTAGATGGATTTTATTTCTCCTTCCTCTCCTTTGAGCATCTGGATCAGTACTGATTGAGTTGGTTCCAAGAGTTGAGTCCATTCTGGGATTGACAATAAGCATACAAACCTCCCCCCACCCCCACCCCCACCCTTTTTTTTTTGCGTGGTCATGTAACCAAGGCAGCTGACTGTTTAAAACTGGAAACAGAGAGAAGTCACGGATGAAAAACAGGACGTATTAATTTAGCTTTACAAATGTGCCCTTTCCAAGGCCAGAATTACTCACTCCCTGGCAATTCACAGTGTGGGACCTGGGTCTGCTCAAATGCCATGGCTTTAGCATGTCCTTTCCGTTTGGTGTGGGATGTTGTAGATGAGTGACAGGTTCCAACTCAGCAGAGACATCCAGATGCAATTAGAATCCTCACGGATTTCAATTATTATGGGAAAGCAAGCACAACTTTGCCATGCAAGGAAATATGGCCATTCTAAGTGTCCCTAAAAGTAATGTGTCCACTTGTATGCAGAGAAAATGTCATTTTTGGTGCATTTTGAAGGAGGAATCTTAAAACTGAATTATGTAAAATGCTAGAGGAGCTATTTCAGGATTCTTTTTATTTTCTTTTTTATCAAAGTGTAGTTGGTTTACATCGTTGTATTAGTTTCAGGTGATAGTTTCACATCAAAGTGATTCAGTTATATATATATATATATTTTTTTTTTTCAGATTCTTTTTCCACATAGGTTTTTAAACCAAATATTGAGTATAGTTCCTGTGGTATACAGTAGGTCCTTATTATTTATCCATGTTCTACATGATAGTGTGTATGCATTATTCCCAAATTCCTAATTTATCTCTCCCCTCCATATTTCAATATTCTGTGATCAAGAAATCAGAAGATTAACTCGCTTTCTTTTAGGCTTGTTTGTATGCTTACAAGATGCTCAGGGTGAACGTGGATTTATCAAAATAGGAGGCAGAAAATGGTTTCCTTAGACCATTATGGGCTGATTGCTTTCCTTATCCTCCTCCAGGCACATCACTGATAGTTTGTCCACCTGTGTCTGCAAATGGGAGAGGCAATAAGGAGTGCGAAGTTCCACCCTGAGGCTTTAAACACCATCTCTGTGCCAACAACTCCCATATTTGGATCTCTGGCTCAGAACTCTCTTCTGAGTTTCCAACCGTGTTCTCAGAATCTCACTGCCATCTCCAACTCCACTCAGCCAAAGCCAAGCCTTCTACCTCTTTTTCCCCCTCCTGCTGCTTCCATGGAGAAGGAAATGGCAACCCAGTCCAGTATTCTTGCCTGGAAAACCCCAGGCACACAGGAGCCTGGTGGGCTGCCGTGTATGGGGTTGCACAGAGTCAGACACGACTCAAGCAACTTAGCAGCAGCAGCAGCTGCTTCCATCTTAGCCAATGATCTTTTCAGCCACCCGAGTGCTCCAGTTTCTCCCTCCAGTCCCACAACCAACCCATGAGTCTGTTCTGTCAGTCTCATCTCCTAAATTGATATCAACTGCAACTTTCTATTCAAAACTTTTACTACCAGAAATGCTGACCCAACTTTAGCCCTTATCTTGGCTCCTAGCTGGTCTTCTTGCTGCCCATGTTGCCCCCCTAACCAAATCTAAGCTCCACATTCCAGCCAGAGTAGATTTTCAAAGATAAGTCAGATGAAGCCATTAACTTACCTAAAAGCCTCAAGGCTTTCCAGTGCAATAAGGAGGAAATATAAAATCTCTGAACTGGCCAGCTAGTCTTGGCATAATTTGATCCCCACTCACCTCTCCAACATTGCCCTGGCGACACTAGCTTACTGTCAGTTTCTTGAACACTCCAAACTTTTCTCCATCTCAGAGCTTTGCTAATCTTGGGCTGGTGTATACTGACCTTCACACCCCCATTCCCATATCTTCTGCCAAAAGCACACAAACTCACTCTCTTCCTGCCTCTTTCTCATCTTTCAGGTCTCAGCGCAAATGTCATTTCCTGGAGGCATATCCCCCCAACACCTATTTTCTTTGTAGTACTTGATGTGATTTGTAAGTGTATTATTTATTTGCTTATTTCCTTAATATAGAACTTATACAGTTTACCCTCCTATGTCCACTCCTCCACCTACAACTGGGAAAGCAGGAACTATGTCAGTCTGGTTCACAGCTACATGTCCAGGTTCCAAATTTTTTTAAGTTGAATGAACGAATGAGTAATTGAATGAGAAAAATCTTTTCCTCTCAATTCAGATCACTTAAGGAAGAGTTTGTTAAATAGCTGTTGAGAGGTACTTACTAGTTCTTATTCAGACACAGGTAGAATTTGTAGATGTAGAGAATTAGCAAAGAACTGTGGTCTCAGAGAATCTAATCCTGTTCTCCCTTCCAAGAGACCACTGGCTGTTACATCTGGGAGTGCCACCACATGGCCCAGGGAGATGTCAGGAGAGAAGAAGGGGGTGGACTGGTTGTGGACCCAGGATTAATGCATTTCTGACTGTGTTAATTTTGTAATTAATTTCCCATGAAAACAATAAGTCAGAGACTGTACTGCTATAAAAACTTTGGGGGGCCAGCTTTGGGAAGCCAAACACCATTTAGATTTAGAACATCAGTTTATGTGGAAAAATCTGTTCCAAATTCTCTAACAACTGAATACCCCCAAAAAACCCAAATAAAAAACCAAACCTCTCTCTAAGCAGGAACGTTTTGTGTTTCCTGTAAATTTTCTAAAATATGGAGCCTCATCACCAGCCACACCCTCCCTGACTGCTCATTGAATTCGGATCCTGGTGAGCATGTGTTGGATGGCATTGGGGAGGCCCATGAGATAATTTATTCTCACGGGCATTTTATTTACTGGTGTTGAGGCACAGCCAAGAAACATTTATTTTCCTGTTCATACTTCAGAAGGAACTTGTGACTCATTCCCTAGGAAGGAGCAATCTAGAACCGCACTTCTCTCTACCCTCCCCTCCCCAGCTTTCCTGGTGCTGCTCCTAAGAGGAGAAGGGATGGCCAATCTGATTGGAAAGACAGGGTGAGAAGGTCCTTTCTGGGCCCCCTATGCCAGGTACTTGGCTGCTGCATTGAAAAGCAAAGACCTCTTTTCCTTTGCCTCCTGATCTTGTCTGGCAAGACTTGGATGAAGGGAGGTGGTGACTATGCAGCCCCCATCTCCCCGTTAGATCTTCTCAGACCAGGGATCGAACCTACATCCCTTGCATTACAAGGTGGACTGTTAATGACTGGACCACCAGGGAAGCCCCTCATAAACAACTTTTCTATATCTATGTGTAAAATATATGTGAAAATAAATCTAACACTTGAGTTATAAAGTGTGTACATCAAGTGTTTGCCAGTTATTAAGCCTCCAAAATCAGGGTTAAAATGAAGTCTTTCTACATCCTAGATTTTTCAACAAAACCCAGGAAAACTCCCTGAGGAATTTTATATGAATCAGCTTTGCCCTTGAGTCAACCCAAACAAATTCACACAGCCATGCATCCCAACTCCAGATTTTGTCATCCGTGTAACCATAGTTTTACAAAGCTTTGTTCACAAATAAGTATCGCGTCATTGAAGGGAACAGGCTAGAAGGATATAGGGGGCTTGCTCAAAACCACGGCAGGTCCTGGTGCTAGGCACATGAATTAAATATGTAGCTCTCAAACCTGCACGCCAGAAATCCCAAATTACTGGGCAGTGGCTGTGTGTACCTGCATGCGTGTGTAATCACAGTCTTGCCCGACTCTTTGTGACCCCATGGACTGTAACCTACCAGGCTCCCCTGTCCATGGGATTCTCCAGGCAAGAGTACTGGAGTGGTTGCCGTTTCCTCCTCCAGGGGATCTTCCTGACTCAGGGATCGAACCCGCGCCCCCTGAAGCTTCTGCACTGGCAGGCAGATTCTTAACCACTGAATTTCTCCTGACAGTTCCTGGGAAAATTGTTTGCAATCTCTGAAGAAAGGTTGTCTTTTTCATATTTAAACACATGAGGTGCCCCAGATTACTGTCTCAAATTGGATTTGGGGGCAGAGGTTGGGCAATAAAAATAAATAAAATGAGTCATTACATCAAGAAAAATCCAATTTTCTTTGCAATGTCTCTAAACTTAACCTGAGTAGAAAGACCACGTGTGTTTGAACTCTTCCACTGTGTCACAAATATTAGAAATTCTCAATGCTCTGCTTATGATTCCCAGGGGTTAGGAAGATGTCATCTTTACATATATATTTCACTATGCACTTTTTTTTTTAAGTTAGAGATATATCCATTTAAGGGGAAACTACCTCTTTCAGGGCTATATGAAATGCCATAAGAGTAAATACTGTACGTTCTGGGACAGTCACGGAAAAGACAAAACTGTAATCTCTTAGGCAAAAACTATAGTCTCCTCTAGAATTTTGTTTCCAGCTCTGAGGATACCGTCAATACTTGGTAAATAACAAATAAATATAGCAATAATAAATAAATGAATGGAAATAATAATGTGACGGGCATTCAGATTTCTTAAAACCCAGAAATGCATGGAGTTACCACAGACTTTAGAAAAAAAACCAAGATTCTATGACATTTATCTCTATTTTCAGGGGACAAAAGGCTTTAGATTCTTTATTTTTAAGAGGCCTGGTCAATTGGACTGATGAATTGATTGGGTTGGTTCATTTGTAAAACCACATCGCAATGAAAAAACGGTCAGAAAACATATAGGCGGGTTTTGTTTTTAAATGTGGATTTCACAAAACTAAAAAGTTCAGACAGCTGGACCCCATTTCATGTGTTTTTTCAAACAGATTCTCAGTGTTCTAAACTCGATCCAGCTGTATGTACTAATTGCATTTCAGTGACTCGGTTGGATGTTGTCTTTTTGGGAAAATCTCATTTAAAAAGAAAACGGATGCTTAAATCTCACTGTGGTTGCCTTATTACTGCAGTCTTGATGCTGTGCTTGGTTGGACAGTGTTCATCTCCGTAGAGCAAGCCTGTGCTGATGTGCTGGGGGCATGTGGCACCATTACTAGAACTGAAGTATCCAGAACAATTGTGTAAGGGGGCCTCTCTAAAGACGCCTCAATGGGTCTGTACCTTCTTCTGTACCTAGCCCAGTTGCTCATATTCGTGTGTACATACAAATGCTTTGAAATAGCAGGGGAAATGTTTTTGTTTAAACAATAATAGGAGTAAAACTTTCTTAGTAGAAAACTCAAGTCTGAAGAAAAAAGGGCCTTAATTAAAAAGTATGTCTGCCTGCCCCTTAGTGCCAGACAACAACAACACACACACACAGACACACACCCTTATTCCTGGTCTCTAGGGATAAACATTAAATAGAGAGACAACATTTATCTTTGTGTATATTTATGTATACACACACACACACAGAAGCCACAAATTATTTGCATCTCATTCATTCTTGAACACTGTATAACAAGTCATTCTAATATTTAGTGGCTTAAAAAAAACACTAATCATTTACTATCTCTCAGCTTCCATGGACAAGAGTGGCTTGAGCAGTAGTTCTAGGTTCTGGCGGGCTGAGGGGCTCTCCCGAGGCTGTAGTCACAGTTTGGCTGGGGCTACACTCCTGCAGACCTGACTGGGGCTGCAGGATTGGCTTCCATGGTGGCGCACTCCCACAGCTGATATACCCGTGCCGGTTGTTGGCAGGAGGCCTCACTTCCTATATATGCGGGCCTCTCCACAGGCTGCCTGAATTTCCTCATGAAATGGCATCTGACTTCCCCCACAGGGAGAGGACCAAGAGAGCAAGGTGGAAGGTGCAAGACCTGGTGTGATCTAGCCTCTGACGTCACACTCCAACACACACTCAGACATTCTGGTGGTCCCACAGACAGTCCAGGTTCAATAAGGCAGGGGCTACACAGAGGCATGGATCTCAGGAAGTGAGGGTGGTTGAAGGGCATTTTGGATGATGGCTCTGAGACAGCCACTCCCATGAAGAGGAGAAGTCTCTTTCTCCACTCCTTGATTCTGGTCTGACCTTGAAACTTGCTTTGACCAATAAAAACTAGGGGAAATGATGCTGTTAGGGTCCTGAGCCAAGCAACCAGGTTTCCTTTTGCTGCTCCCACCCTCTTGGAGTGCTGCTGCCATGTGAGCAGCCTGGACTCGCCTCCTTGAGGATGAAAGAACAGGAAGAGGGAGGGACTTGTCCCTGACATACCGGCCGAGGCCTCAGATACATGACTGAGTCCAGCCAGCAGCAGGTTTGGTAAAGACAGGCTGTTCTTGCTGAGCCCAACTCAAATGCCAAATCAAAGAGCTATGAATAAATACTGTTGTTTTAAGACACTAAAGCTTTGGAATGGTTTACTATGCAACCATAGAAAACTGATACAGTATGGTAAACAACAGTCTATATTTTGTTGTTTTTAAGCTCAATAATATACTGTAGGCATCCCTTCATGTCAGTACATAAAGATCTTCCACGTGTTTTAAAAAATATTCTGATATAGCAATCTTATATTATGGTAATGCTCTAGTTATTTAACATATTTACTATTAGTGGACATCTAGGTTATTAATTTTTTTTTGCTATGGCAAGCAATGCTTTATGAATTTTATTTCTTGCTTACATACATAGAAGTGGGTCAAGGGAATTAAGTATTTACATATTTCATGTGTCAAATTGCACTTCAGAAAGCTTGTGCCAATTTCCATCCCATTTAACAGTGTATCAAGTTTTAAAGGAAACTCCTAATAGCTACTTTCTGTCCTCATCCTGAATCTGCCCTCATTTGAAGCCAGGGGATTGGGAAACAGAGCTGAGATGAGGTATAGGACTGTGTGAACTAGTGCCTGCTTTAAGCTGCAATGAGAACAGACCAAAAAGTCAGACACAGAAGCAATGTGAGAGAGGAAGAGATGAAATCTTGGAGGAAGTTGGCATCTCCCATAGGAACCAAAGACACTCTTTCTATCTCTGGGAGCTTTTTTTGGAAATAAGTTTAATAGACAAGGCTGTCAGCTAAAAGCTTTTAAAAATATATGACAATATTAAGCATTAATTCTGAAGAATTGAGGACAGCCATTGTGGTTCAGTTCAGTTCAGTCGCTCAGTCATGTCCGACTCTTCGTGACCCCATAAATTGCAGCACACCAGGCCTCCTTGTCCATCACCAACTCCCGGAGTTCACTCAGACTCATGTCCATCAAGTCAGTGATGCCATCCAGCCATCTCATCCTCTGTCGTCCCCTTCTCCTCCTGCCCCCAATCCCTCCCAGCGTCAAAGTCTTTTCCAATGAGTCAACTCTTTGCATGAGGTGGCCAAAGTACTGGAGTTTCAGCTTCAGCATCAGTCCTTCCAAAGAACACCCAGGGCTGATCTCCTTGAGAATGGACTGGTTGGATCTCCTTGCAGTCCAAGGCACTCTCAAGAGTCTTCTCCAACACCACAGTTCAAAAGCATCAATTCTTCAGCACTCAGCCTTCTTCACAGTCCAACTCTCACATCCATACATGACCACAGGAAAAACCATAGCCTTGACTAGACAGACCTTAGTCGGCAAAGTAATGTCTCTGCTTTTCAATATGCTATCTAGGTTGGTCATAACTTTTCTTCCAAGGAGTAAGCATCTTTTAATTTCATGGCTGCAGTCACCATCTGCAGTGATTTTGGAGCCCAAAAAAAATAAAGTCTGACACTGTTTCCACTGTTTCCCCATCTATTTCCCATGAAGTGATGGGACCGGATGCCATGATCTTTGTTTTCTGAATGTTGAGCTTTAAGCCAACTTTTTCACTCTCCTCTTTCACTTTCATCAAGAGGCTCTTTAGTTCCTCTTCACTTTCTGCCATAAGGGTGGTGTCATCTGCATATCTGAGGTGATTGATATTTCTCCTGGCAGTCTTGATTTCATCTTGTGTTTCTTCCAGTCCAGTGTTTCTCATGATGTACTCTGCATAGAAGTTAAATAAGCAGGGTGACAATATACAGCCTTGATGTACTCCTTTTCCTATTTGGAACCAGTCTGTTGTTCCATGTCCAGTTCTAACTGTTGCTTCCTGAGCTGCATACAGATTTCTCAAGAGGCAGGTCAGGTGGTCTGGTATTCCCATCTCTTTCAGAATTTTCCACAGTTTATTGTGATCCACATAGTCAAAAGCTTTGGCATAGTCAATAAAGCAGAAATAGATGTTTTTCTGGAACTCTCTTGCTTTTTCCATGATCCAACGGATGTTGGCCATTGTGGTTAGGGTCCTATAAGAATTTAACATCACAGCAACTTAAATCCAACTTGTCTGTCAAGTTTTCAGTGGGAGCATCTGGATGAACTCCAAACCCCAGGAGACCCTCTGTCATCCTAGATATGCAAATAACCATGGCAGACACTATAAAGGGCTTTATATATATATGGTAGAATTTATTTCACACAGCAGAGGAAGAAACTAAGGCACTGAGTAATTGAGTAACTTGCTCAAGTTTGCAGTGGTATTAAGTGAAAGAGACAGCATTCTCATCAGTTTGGTACCAGAGGCTCTGATCCTATCAGTCTCTGTGTGGCTGACCTGTTGGCTGCCATTCTTCCTTCCTGGAAGGGACTGGAGTGGTGTTCTCTTCCTGCCTCCCTTGCAGCTAGAGTATGTGACCCAGTGTTGGCCAATGAGACCTCAGGAGACATCAGCTGGGGGGTTTCTGGGGAAGAATTTCCCTCCTAATAGAAGAAGATGCTGGGCAAGAAATCCCGGTCTCTATCTTTTCAATCTCTCTCTTCCAGATATTGTGGGGCATAACTGTGTTGCCTGGCAAGTGGCAGCATTTTTGCAGCTATGCTGCCAATCTTGAAGATGGCAGAGTGGAGAGAGGAAAAGAACTTCCATCCTTAATGATGCTGCTGATCTGCTGATTCAGCTCTGTCAATGCCCGCCTACCTCTCAAATTATTGTTTTATGAGATTACTAAATTCCTTTCTGTTTAAAACCACTTTTAATGGAGGTATTCTGTTACTTGTAACTGAAAGCAACTGGACTGAAACATTACTACATTATGCTGCCTCCCAGAAAATTTAATTATTATAACCTGGGATTTTGAGATTTCATTTAAAATTTTTATTGGAGTATAGTTGATTTATAATATCGTATTTGTTGCAGGTATACAGCAAAGTGAACCTGTTATACATATACATATATCCACTTTTTTTGACACTGTATTTTTAAAAGAACTAAGAAATCTTGAGAGAAGAATCAGAGCATAACTTTCATAAATAATCATGAGATTCCTACTTGATATTTGCTTAGCTATTTGTCAATTTCCATTTGTATTCAGCTTCCCTGGTGGCTCAGAGGTAAAAGCGTCTGCCTTCAATGCAGGAGACCTGGGTTCAATTCCTGGGTTGGGAAGATCCCCTGGAGAAGGAAATGGCAACCCACTCCAGTACTCTTGCCTAGGGAATCCCAGGGACAGAGGAGCCTGGTAGGCTACAGTCCACGGGGTTGCAAAGAGTTGGACATGACTGAGCGACTTCACTCACTTTAGTGAATTATAATGTTCCATATATACTAGCTGGGAAGTTTTTAAACTTAGTTAACAGGAAAAAGACTTGGATGGTTGAAGATAGGTAGATAGATAGATCAGTTCATTTCAGTCACTCAGTCGTGTCCAACTCTTTGTGACCCCAAGAACTGCAGCACGCCAGGCCATCCTGTCCATCACCAACTCCTGGAGTTTACTAAAACTCTTTTCCATTGAGTCGGTGATGCAATCCAACCATCTCATCCTCTGTTGTCCCCTTCTCCTCCTGCCTTCAATCTTTCCCAACATTAGGGTCTTTTCAAATAAGTCAGCTCTTCACATCTGCTGCTGCTGCTGCTAAGTCGCTTCAGTCATGTCCAATTCTGTGCGACCCCATAGACAGTAGCCCACCAGGCTCCCCTGTCCCTGGGATTCTCCAGACAAGAACACTGGAGTGGGTTGCCATTTCCTTCTCCAATGAATAAAAGTGAAAAGTGAAAGTGAAGTCGCTCAGTCGTGTCCGACTCTTAGCGACCCCATGGACTGCAGCCCACCAGGCTCTTCCATCCATGGGATTTTCCAGGCAAGACTACTGGAGTGGGGTGCCATTGCCTTCTCCGGCTCTTCACATCAGGTGGCCAAAATACCAGAGTATTAGCTTCAACATCAGTCCTTGCAATGAACACCCAGGACTGATTTCCTTTAGACAAGTAAGAAAGATGAAAGCAGGAGGAGGTCCTAGCTCAGGAACTTTCTGTCTGTGTCCATGTCTCCAAGACTCCCTCACCTAATTTAATTAACATACATTTACATACTCACACATGGCTACACGTGGGACAGCCAAAGCCTAAGAAAGCACTCTTAATTCTTCAAAAATGGTGGGAATCTGGCCCTTGTACCCTTGCTCCGTTCTACCTGGTAGGAATAGAGGAAGTAATACCTCCTTCTTCCTTTTCAGTGATCCAGCCCTGACGCATTATATAACTTGGACTCTGAAAACTACAGCCTTTAGGAAAAGGTGATGAATTTTAAGAATGCCACACTCATTGGAAGTCAGGATAGAGAGGGAGAAGGGGGTAGGTCTGCAATTACTGTTTCTTCTTGAGATACAGTAAAATACGAATTGTCTGTAACCACACATTGAGAAATTGATGGAGTCTATCTCTGTGCCTTTATGCAGACAATCACATAAACAAATCCTATTGGACGTTCACATGTTTACAGAGAAGAGGTCTGCAAAGAAGGAAATCTGCTGCCTGCCATAGTTCCTAGGCCAACATTTAACTGGCCTCACTCTAAAGTACTAAGTGGGCATTTTGGCTCTTGTCTATTTTGACTCTTGTCTACCTCCTGTTCCTCACTGTGAAGTGGTCATCTTTCTTCTTGGATCGCTATTTGGAAAATCCTCACTCATTTTCCCCATTTGTTTTGTGAGCTTCTTATACTAGATCCTGGCTAATCACAATTAGCTGTAAATTGCTCTTTTTGCCCTAAGGGACAGTGAGCAAGTAGCTGGAAAGTTTGAAGGTGAGGATATGTGGGGACATGAAATACCAGACAGCCTATTCTGGGAACCAAAAAAGGTGGGATGTGTGATTGGTTTAATACAGACATGCTCTCAGATTAAAAGCCGGTTTAGTACAGACATGCTCTTAGATTAAATTTCTTCTATCTCTTCTGAAATTGTTTGTGTGGCCGGAGAATATCACTTTACACATAAAGTCATTTTGAAACTACCAAATATCCCCAAGGCAGCAATCACATTAGAAGCTAGTGGGTACATGTGGTGGTTTCTTTCTTTCCCAAACAACAATGAAAGAAATTTTCATTTTTTCTGATTGAAAAATAATTTTGGCTTATTATTTTTAAAAGTGCAGAAAGTATCGGCAGAAAGAAGAAATTAAAAAACACCAAACCCTTACCCTCTAATAACCAGTGATATTTTTATGGATATTATTTCAGACATTTTTTTTTCCTGCATGTATACACAAACATAAAACTCCATTCTTAGGCCTGCACCATCTAGAAGATTAGGGAGGCAGAACTCAGTTCCACACAGAGAGCAATCATATGACTCTGGAAGATGGTTCAAAATGTTGCTTTTCCCCTGGACTCTCATTTCGGGCCAAACAGAGCCTTCTCTGGTCTGTAGTCCTCTACTCCCCATCCCAACATGGCTCTGACATGCTTTTCTAGCCCCTGCTTGTTTCCAGGGGGCTCAGGTCCATTCTGGAGGCTCAGGGCCTCATTGTGCCTAACCCTGAAAGAGCTCTTCTTCCTGTGCAGGGAGAGGCATGAGACTTAGAGCTGCACACAGAGCTCAGCTGTGAGGGTCAGAACTCACTATCAAGTTCGTCCTGACAGCCAAGTCCCTGTCCACCAATGTGCTCCTGCCCCATGCTCTTGTACCATTTCATGCTGGGGAAACTGTACAAAGAAAAGACAGATGTGACTTAAGGATAAGAAGAGACATCAATAAAGCTTGAATCCCTTCAGAATCTTTTGGCAATCAGCCCAGTCTCCTGCATAGGAATTCCCTTTTAAGCCTGGATGTTTTCATCCATGAAATGGGGATAGTGATATTCACTTCACAGGGATGTTTGGAAGATATAGTTACCAACCTATACAAGGTCAAGAGAAAGGTAGACCCCAAGATGTCTGGCTTATTGCTCTCCAACAGTCCCTGCAAAGTATCAGCACCTGGAGGATCCAGGATCTGGCCCTTAGCTTTATATGTCCAGAATTTGGACTATGAGTTCATCTAGATAGGACCATGGGGTAGGAGAAGCTATTGTGCATAATTTAATTAATTTTGGAGGGGTGAGGTTAGTAGATAATCTTACTAAATTCTTTGGGAGATGATGCAATTTACATAACATACTGAAAACACAAAGTTTGGCTTGGAAAAGGTGACATAATGTTCCATACACTTTATTTCATCTTCCCAATCAAAGGATAAATCATACATGAGAGTAGGAAATGGGAAAACTCAGCAGGTTCTTTTTCTAAATGGCCTCATGACCCTGGAGCAAGTTGTTTATTATTTGGCCTTCAGTTTCCTCATTTGGAAAATGAGCAGCTATCTCTAAGGTGCTTTCCAGACCTCAAGACTCCTTCATGTCTATATTTGACAGGATCTAGAATAGCACTGGAGCAAAGGCAGCTCTCAATAAATACTTGTTGACTGAAATGGGGCCAAGGTAACAAGATGCACTTTCAGCTCTTCTATGAGTACCAGAACAAAGTGTTCCCACAAAGGCATAGAAGAGTAAGAGAATGATGGAGGGCTTTGGGGAGACCTTAAAGCAACAGGGGAGAGTCCCCGCAAAGCAGGACTTGGCTAGATTACTGGAGAAGAAATAGCAGGAAATTGCACAATGTTGGAGGAACCAGATTAAAAACGGTAATGAAAGGAGACATTCCACTTTCAAGAGACATGAAGCAGGAGGCAAGAGGCCGTTGTTGCTCAGAGTGAAATAGCATTGAAAACCAACTGGTTCTAAATATTTCCTCCAGTACAAAAGGTTGTTCTTGTCGCAGAGATTTAAAAATAGGACAAAGGGTTATCACTCCTACCAGCAGACTAAGTGTTCTAATGTTGCCAATCTCCTTTCTCTTTCTTGACCCTACATTCTCCCCTAATTACTCTTACATTGCTAGTTGCATCATCCCCTCCCATATTTTATCTCCTTTATCCTTGAAGGGAAAGAGAACTTTCGGTATAATAATACTTTCTTGTCTTCTACAGATGCCATAAAGAAGCTTTTTAGTTCTAAGTATGCAACAGGCTCCTCCCAGGTTGCACTGAGTGGAACCAAGACTCTGGAGGGGAAAGAGAGGGGTATGAAAGGGAAATGAAAACAGAATGGACAAAACAGAGATGTTAAGATTATACCAGGCAACAGAATCTTTCCAACTGTGGCTGAAACTGCTGGTCATCTCATAACATATGTTCTCCCCTTCTAAATAGAAATTTAAGCCAGGCACATGGAAGTTCCACTAAAGAATCTATTTCCCAGCCTGCCTTGCAGTTAAGTGTGACCATGTGGTTAGGAGCTATCTCCCTGCTTATTTAATTTATATGCAGAGTACATCATGGAAATGCTGGGCTGTAAGAAATACAAGCTGGAATCAAGATTGCCGGGAGAAATATTAATAACCTCAGATAGGCAGATGACACCATCCTTATGGCAGAAAGCAAAGAAGAACTAAAGAACCTCTTGAAGAAAGTGAAAGAGGAGAGGGAAAAAGTTGGCTTAAAGCTCAATATTCAGAAAACTAAGATCATGGCACCTGGTCCCATTACTTCATGGCAAATAGATGGGGAAACAGTGACAGACTTTACTTTTTTGGGCTCCAAAATCACTGCAGATGGTGACTGCAGCCATGAAATTAAAAAATGCTTGCTCCTTGGAAGAAAAGTTATGACCAACCTAGACAGCATTTAAAAGCAGAGACATTTCTGACAAAGATCCATCTAGTCAAAGCTATGGTTTTTCCAGTAGTCATGTATGGATGTGAGAGTTGGACTATAAAGAAAGCTGAGCATCAAAGAATTGATGCTGTTGAACTGTGGTGTTGGAGAAGACTCTTGAGAGTGCCTTGGACTGCAAGGAGATCCAACCAGTCCATCCTAAAGGAAATCAGTCCTGAATATTCATGGAAGGACTGATGTTGAAGCTGAAACTCCAATACTTTGACCACCTAATACGAAGAACTGACTCATTTGAAAAGACCTTGATTCTGGGAGAGATTGAAGGTGGGAAGAGAAGGGGATGACAGAGGATGATGGGATGGTTGGATGGCATCACCAACTCAATGGATATGAGTTTGAGTAAGCTCCAGGAGTTGGTGATGGACAGGAAGGCCTGGCGTACTGCAGTCCATGGGGTTGCAGAGAGTCAGATGTGACTGAGTGACTGAACTGAACTGAATGAGATTGGAGTAGAAGTGATAGATTTAAATTTCTTGCTATGCCCTTAAAGAGAGGGCTTGTGTCCTTCCCTTTTTTCTTTCTCTGCTTTCTGGATGGATGTAGACATTTGTGGTGAGAGCTAGGGCAGCTATGTTGGGCCCTACTGTATCCTCCTAAAATTTATATGCTGAAGCCCTAATTCCCAATGTGATTGTATATGAAGATAGGGCCTATATGAAGATAGGAGGTAACTGAAGTTAAATGAGGTCATAAGGGTGAGGCTCTAATCCAGTACAGCTGGTGTGCTTATAAGAAGAGGAAGAGATCACTGAATCCTAACCACTAGACCACCAGGGAACACCCAATGTGTAGAAGAGATAGCTAGTGGGAACCTGTGGTATAGCACAGGGAGCTCAGCTCAGTGTTCTGTGATGATATGAGGGGTGGGATTGGAGAGACGGTGGAAGGGAGGACTAAGAGGGAGGAAATATATATGTATATATATAGCTGATTCACTTCATTGTATAACAGAAACTAAACACACATTGTAAAGCAATTATACTCCAATTTAAAAAAAAAAAACAAAAAAAACAGAAAAAAGAGGAAGAGACCCCAGGGATGTGCACACACACAGAAAAAAGTTCATGTGCAGACGCAGCAAAAAGGTGGTTATTGACAAGTAAGGAAGAGAGGCCTCACCAGAAACCAACCTTGTTGGCCCCTTGATTTGGGACTTCCAGCTTCCAGAGCTGCAAGAAAATACATTTCTCTTGTTTGTGCTCCCCAGTCTGTGGTATTTTGTTGTAGCAGCCCCAGCAGGCTGATACCGACCATGAGATAAAAGTCACATGTTGAGGATAACAGGACAATAAGATTAGGAGGAGCCTGGGATAATGGTGGTTGTGAAGCTGTTATACCAGCTCTGGATCACCTTCTTGATTTTCTATATGAGAAAGCACAAACTTCTATGAAATCACTGTTTTTGGGGGTCTTTATTAAAGCATCAAAGCTTGTGTTCAAGCTAATACAGCAATCATCCTAGGTAAAGAAAGGGTTGGTGGTTAAAGTGAAACATTCCTATGTGGTAGGTTTCTAATTAGTTACAATGTTTAACTTAACTGTATGGTAATGTTAGTTAATAATTCATCCATAGTGAAGAAATCCTTTCAAACCAATCTTTTTTGTCTTGTGACCTGATTAAGATCCCTAACAGGACACTGACTGAAGATAATTATTTGCCACAGGATGATCTCAACTAAAGATACATTCTCTTAACTGCCATCCCTTCAGGGATGTCTGGTACATGTCTATAGTTACCCTGCCCTGCCATTTTCTGTTTGACAGAAAAGGAGATGGCCTTGGGGATTCAGAATGCCCCCTGGAAAAGGGCCAGGTACCCATGGGGTCTGTGATACTTCTGACTTGTAGACTCATGCAACCTCAAGAAATTAAGCAGAGTTGAAAATTATGCTCTATAACTGTTATCATCAGAAATGTCACAAAAAGAATTTATTACTATGGAAGAGATTTTGTGGTGAGCTTAAATTCATTATGCTGTTCGGTTATCACTGTTAAAAAAAAAAAGAGCTGAGTGTTTTAATTCAGTTCCTCTTTTTGCTTAGACTGTGTAGACACAGACTCTAAAAGTTATCCCTTAAACTTTCTTAAAAGCAACAAAGTTAATAGTCTGTAATAACTTTGCAAAGTTGATAGAAGGGATATGTTGAGATGATTTGTTTTGGTGTATGGAAACCTCTCCTATATCACGATTCTGAAGAATGGCTTGGCCTGTGAAATATTTATAGAGTGCACATGTGTGTATATACAATACACTTACAGACTCTGTATGCCATTTGTCTTCCACCTCTCAAAGTCCTCTTCAGAACTGAGGCTACCTCTGCATTTGCTTATTTCCTGTGACATTTGCTATTTCTCTGCATCTGGCCCTGTTTCTTTCTCTCGGTTTATAATAACCATCCCACCCGTTAAGGATATATAGACAACCACCCCCCTCCAACTGTTAATACTGCTCTTCAAGTGTATGGCTCTATTTTTGCTGAGTATTTTAAGGATTCACAAAATCAAGTGTAAACTTTTAAATCTGTCAGTCTTACAGTGTGGGAACCTGACCTCTGATGTATAGGCTGTCTCCTATCCTCCCATCTCCAACAAGTTCCATCTCTTCAGCTTTATAAAAACATAAGTTATTGAGTGCCTATACATGCCAGATGTTATGTTAGCTTCTTTTGCATACACTGTCTCAATGAATACTCACAGAGTAGACTCTGTTGATATTGTCTATCCAATATCATATACTCCCTTCCTTCTTGTTTACAGAACCTAGATTTTGTTTGCAGAGGAAATGGACTTTCTTTCCCACTTTCCCTTGCTGCTAGAGGTGACCATGTGACCAGCTGGCCAATGAATGTAAATAGAAGTATATTGATGGAGAGGGCTGGTTCTGGTACAGTGGCTGCTTTCCTGATAAAGAGGACAGAGACAGCTTTCCTTACCCCAACCTCTTCTGTCATCTTCCTTCCTGAAATTCAGATGTAATGGCTGGAGCTGTGGCAACCATATTGCAATGGTAAAGATGTCAGCACTAACATCACGAAACTGCTGAAACTATGTTAGCAATTGTCAACTTCCATAGTTCATATTATATGAAAAAATCCAAATAACTCCTTGTTTAAGCCACTATAGTCAAATTTACAGTTAGTTTTAGTAATGTAATTCTAGTTGGTAAAACTCACAATGATATTGGAGTTGGTTTTAGTTTTGTGCTGTCTAGGTTTTTCTCCTTTTCTTCCCCTTTACTGCATTGTAAGTCCATTTGTTTCTCCTCTGAGCTCTGTTTATATGGATCACTTCCCTATCCAGTGGTTCTGCTAAATTTCATTTCCTTTTTGAGTTTTTACCTCCATGTCTGTTTCCTCCTCTAGGTCCAGCCTAGTGTATTAAGGCTTCTTCATCTAGTGTATGATGAGTTCTGATTCAGTCCAGGGACAATAGCAATGTGTCTTCGGTGTCATTATGGACATTCCTTCTTACATTACCTTAACTTTCACACAGACACACCTGGAAGGTAGTGGAAGATAAGAACATAGAGTTTGCCTTAAGTCTTTGAAAATTATCCCATAAAGAATAGTGATTTTCATGTCCTATAAGTATTCTTGCAATGTTGCTGTTGGTTGCCTCCACTGTAATCATTTCTTCATTCTTCTTTGCTAGCAGAGCCTTTGCCAGGGTTCAGCCTCCGCAGGATCCAGGGGAACCCTCGGGAGAAACGGCACCGGCAAATGAATGAATGAATGAATGAAAGAGGAAAGAATAGAAGCTGATATTCCACAGAAAGTCAATAAAGTCCCAAGACAAGGGACTTGCTCTGTCCATGGAGGCCGCAGGCACCTTCCCAGTCTCCCGAGGGAGTGAAGATGCAGAGCGCCTTCCCGTTCAGGTCTTAGAAGCCCAGGCAGGAGAGTGAACACGGAGAGCCTCTATGCTCCAAGGGATCAGCCTGAAAAAGAGAGTAAGAGAGAAAAAGAAAGAAAGAAAGACAATGGGAGACCAAGCTTCTTCAGTGAGCAAGGCCCATAACTTTATTTTCCAAAGGGACTTTTATACCTTGACTTGAACATAGAGGGAAATGAAAGACGCAAGGTCATGCAGAATCAGCCCAAACACTCCAGCAGTTTTGCCCTTATCGAAACCAGGATTTTTTCTGCATACCTTTCCTATAAACAATGTTGTGTACATTATCTTCTGGGCTTGGAGGCCTGTGGACATTTTATGACCCTCTTTTGATAAAGGCTGCTCAACCAAAAAACTTACTTTCCCTCAAAGTGTTTTTTCTTTATATTTCTAATCTATGTCAGCCTCAGAAAGTATTAAACAGAGTTACATTTCTCATGGAGCAAAGGTGCAGTGAGTTACAACAAAGAAAGAACCAATTAGCTCAAAGGTCTGATGTGGTTAACTCCAAGGCTACACTTGTTTTTCTTACATTCCAACTATGTTAACTAATGCACTCCCAGGTGCACAGTGGATAAGAGACATGGGAACTTAGCAGCAAGCATTGGCTCAACATTGAAATCCTACACCAGCACTACTCTAATAGTTTTTAACTCTTTGAAAGACTCTATGTTTTTAGGCTTCCCATGCGAATAATCATAAGCATAGCTGCAAGAGTCTGGATAAACCTGTCAGGCAAGCTAGAATGCTAACAGGGGGGTTTGAACAGAAATACTCCTTTCATGCCCAAGAGACTTATTAGCTAGAGCCCTAAGTTGATTTTCTCCAGAGAAAGGTGGTCGGGGATAGCCCCCTGTTAATGTCAGAAGAGTTGGTGAAAGGCATAAAATAGTAAGACCGACAGATTTTGGTTTTGGGGTAGATGCTCGAGCAGGTCTAGGGAGTCTCTCGAGTCCTGAAGCCTTGCTTATCAGGTCTCTTCCACACGACCTTGTCATGGGTGAGATCTCCCGTGCTGGCTCCTGGAAAGCCTTGATGTTTTTCAGTTTACAGGAAGAATTGTTTATGCTTATAGATTGAAACCCACACACACCAATCTACCAGTCACAAGAAGTAATCTGTAATTATTCAAAGAATCATCCTTCTTGCTTGTGAGTGGTCAATTTCCTGTCTATTCATGCACATAGTTCAACTTTTTACTTGTTCCTTTAACATAGCTATCATAGTTATCTTAAAGACACAGTGTGATAATTCCAGCATTTCTGAGTTGTTTCTATTAATGGCTTTCTCTCTTAACAATGGATCTTACAGAAACAGAGAATAGATTAGTAGTTGCCAGAGGCAGAGGGAATAATGGGGGAAAGAAGATGGTCCAGAGTTACAAAGTTGGGGAAGGTATTCAAAAGGTTCAAACTTTCAATTTTAAGATAAATAAGTCCTAAGGATGTAACATAAAGACTGCCTGGTGATTATAGTTTTTAATGCTGTAGTATATATTTGAAATTACTAAGCAAGATCTTAGAAGCTCTCATGACAAGAAAAAAAAAAGGAGGTGATGGATGTTAATTAATTGTGGTAATTGTTTTGTAATATATACATCCATCAAATCACCTTAAACTTAAACAATGTTATATTTTAATTATATCTCAATAAAACTAGGGAAAACAAAAAATAATGTCTTTTTTTTCTCTCGCTTTTTTGTATCTCATCATTTCTCATTGACTGCCAGGCACTACGTTTAAAGAACAGTAGTAGAAACAGTGTCAGACTTTATTTTGGGGGGCTCCAAAATCACTGCAGATGGTGACTGCAGCCATGAAATTAAAAGATGCTTACTCCTTGGAAGGAAACTTATGACCAACCTAGACAGCATATTCAAAAGCAGAGACATTACTTTGCTAACAAAGGTCTGTCTAGTCAAGGCTATGGTTTTTCCAGTGGTCATGTATGGATGTGAGAGTTGGACTGTGAAGAAAGCTGAGTGCTGAAGAATTGATGCTTTTGAACTGTGGTGTTGGAGAAGACTCTTGAGAGTCCCTTGGACTGCAAGAAGAGCCAACCAGTCCATTCTGAAGGAGATCAACCCTGGGATTTCTTTGGAAGGAATGATGCTAAAGCTGAAACACTGGAAAAGACCCTGATGCTGGGAGGGATTGGGGGCAGGAGGAAAAGGGGACAACAGAGGATGAGATGGTTGGATGGCATCACCAACTCAATGGACGTGAGTTTGAGTGAACTCCGGGAGATGGTGATGGACAGGGAGGCCTGGCGTGCTGCGATTCATGGGGTCACAAAGAGTCGGACATGATTGAGCGAGTGAACTGAACTGAACTGAACTGAAGGACATGTAGTATTCAGTTCCAAAGGTGGGCATGCCTCTTCTGTCAGGCCATTCATACTGGGGAACAGTCTGTCTGCTCGGTAGTTGAGCTGGATTGGGGCTCACAGTTGCTGTCATTCTCTCCAGTACATCAGCTCACGTTCCTCCCAGGGTACACTGTCTTACCTTCTGTGGTGAGAGGCCTCGGGCACCAGAGTAACTTTTCCTGTATGTCTTCTCCACCCTCAGATTTCAGCAGTCTCTGTGCAGTTACCATAGGAAGATGATCTTTTCCTGCTCCCGACCCCTGTTCCTGCAGTGGACACTACTAGGGCCTGTGGCTTGGCGCTTGGCTCCTGATCAGGAGACAGGAGGGGATTGTCAATTGTCCTGGTCCACCCTTGATCTTAGGCAAGGCTGTGCCCTTGACCTTGCAAGTAAGGTCTCTCAGCATTCTTGCTCTTTCCCTCCCCACCTTCATGGCTGCAGAATTCCGTCTCACAGTGGTGTATACTACTGGACAGGAGAGATTCTCCCATCCCTTTGCCAGCAGCAGCAGACCTCTGCTTTGTACTGGTATGAGATCCAGGTACCAAGAGATTTTCCTGTCCCTTCTCTAGGGAAGATGGTTTTGGCTTCTATCCTTCCCCTAGAAGCAGTGCGTCTCTGCCTGGTTTCTGGGGGACAGGAAGGAGGCTTTCATACACTTCCCTCAAAGGGAGATAGGGTTTCCTGCCAGGGGCCACCACGGGAGATCCCACCCATGACAAGGTCATGTGGAAGAGAACTGTTAAGCAAGGCTTCAGAACTCAACGGGCTCCCTAGTCTTTCTTGAGCATCTACCCCAAAACCAGAATCTGTCTGTTTTACTATTTCATGACTTTCACCAACTCCTCTGACATTAACAGGGGTCTAAACCTGATCATCTTTCTCTGGAGAAAATTAACTTAGGGCTATAGCTAATAAGTCTCCTAGACATGAGGGGAATATTTCCAATCAAACCTCCTCTGTTAGCATTCTAGCTTGCTTGGCAGGTATTATTTACATCCTCCCAACTGTGAGAGGCATGGAAAGCCTAAAACATAGAGCCTTTCAAAGAGTTAAAAGTTAGAGTAGTGTTAATGTAGGATTCCATTATTTGGCCAATGCTTGTTGCTAAGTTCCCATATCTCTTATCCACTGTGCACCTGGGAGTGCATTAGTTAACATAGTTGGAAAGTAAGAAAAACAAGTGTAGCCTTGAAATTAACCACATCAGACTTTTGAGCTAATTGGTTCTTTCTTGTAACTCACTGCACCTTTACTCCGTGAGAAATGTAACTTGTTTAATACTTTTTGAGGCTGACGTAGATTAGAAATATAAGAAAAAACATTTCAAGCGAAAATAAGTTTTCTGGTTGAGAAGCCTTTATCAAAAGAGGATCATAAAATGTTCACAGGCCTCCAAGGACAGAAGATAATGTACACAATATTGTTTATGGGAAAGGTTTGCAGAAAAAATCCCGGTTTTGATAAAGACAAAACAGATGTAATGTTTGGGCTGACTCTGTATGACTTTGCATCTTTCATTTCCCTCTGTGTACAAGTAAAAGTATAAAAGACCCTTTTAAAAATAAAAACAATGGGCCTCGCTTGAAGAAGCTTGGTCACCCCGTATTTTTCTTTTTTCTCTTTTTTTCTCTCTTACTTTCTTTTTTCAGGCTGATCCCTTAGAGCATAGAGGCTCCCTGCGTTCACTTATTTGCCCAGGTTTCTAAGACCTGAACGGGAAGACGTTCTGCGTCTTCACTCCCTCGGGAGACCGGGAAGGCACCTGTGGCCTCCGTGAACAGGGCAAACTTGTCTCGAAGTTTTATTGGCTTTCTATGTAAACCAAGGACTATCAGCCTCTTTCTCTCCTCTATTTTCTTATCTACAATATTCTTTCCTTATCTCTCTTTCTAAATCATCCGCCGACGCCGTTTTTCCTTCAGGTTCCCCTGGATCCTGTGGGGGCTGGACCCCGGCAGTTTCCTTCCATCCACTTCCCACTCCCAATAAGGGGCTCTGGAGGTGAGCTAGTTCCCCTCTGCTTCCCCCAGCAACATAAGGCTTTTGCTTGGAATGGCAGAAATGCTGGGGGAGCATGCAGTTGTTTTACCGTTTCCAGGGGTGTCTAGTCATTTCCCACACACATGGGCTATGGACGGGTACTCTCTCTGGTCCCCTGCCCTGCCCTCAGTCCCTGTGAATACCTGTTGGAGGCTTATGGAGAAAAAACTTAAGAGTGAATGCTCCCCTTATATCTATAGCTTCCAGTTATACTGGCACACTAGTCACTCTAGGGCTTTGGGAATTTCCTAAAACTTTAGCTTGTTTCTTTTGACTCACTTCTATGGCAGCCACCTCTTCTCCCTGTGTCTGCTGAAAGTGGAACTGTCTATGTATCTCGTTTCTGCTAGGAGAATCTTTTCATTTTTTTAAAATTCCATTTCTTTGGTTACCTTGAGACCTCAGCTCTCTGACGGACTTAAGTTGTGATTTTATAAATGTTCCAGATTTTTCTCATTATTAGTATTCGTGTGGGTTTCCACATCCTAAGTCAAAATGGAACTTTGAGACATTTATCAGTTTTAAATTTAAAGTTTGTCTCAAATCTGACCACCTTTCACCATCTTTACCACTTCTATTCTGATCTCATCTATCATCATCTCATGCTCAAATTATTACAAAATAATCAGATAAGAATCACTGCTTTTACCCTTGTTTTTTAGGCAGTTTTTTTCAACATGTTGGCCAGACTAATCCTGTTAAAACACAAATCAGATCATGACATTTGCTCAATATTCCCCCCAAAATCCCCATCCAAAGTCAAAGTCCTTTGAAGTGCCCTCCAGGACCTTCCATGGCCTGTCCTCACTTCCTACTGCCCTCCACCTTGTTCACGCTGCTCTAATCACTTGGCCTGCCTGCTATATACTCTGAACAGGTCAGTCATGTTATAAGTTTGAAGGCTTTGCAATGGCTGTGCCTGCTCCTTGATTCTCCCTGCCTGCAGGTCTCTGCATGATTATCCCCACATCTCCTTCAAAGTCTAGGCTCCAGTGACTAGCCTGATAAACTATTTAAATCACTGCCCACCCCCTCCCCATAACACCAGTCCTGCTTTCTCTGACCAACTTTTTTTCTTTTGTCACCTTTATCACTTTCTAACATACTATGTAAATTATATATTATGTTTTTATTTATTTTCTCTCTTTCTCTGCTAGATTGTTAACTCTTCAAGTAGAGGAATTTTTATGTTTTGTTTTTTGATACATCCTGCTGCTGCTGCTGCTGCTGCTGCTGAGTCGCTTCAGTCGTGTCTGACTCTGTGCTACCCCATAGATGGCAGCCCACCAGGCTCCCCTGTCCTGGGATTCTCCAGGCAAGAACACTGGAGTGGGTTGTCATTTCCTTCTCCAGTGCATGAAAATGAAAAGTGAAAGTGAAGTCGCTCAGTCCTGTCTGATTCTTTGTGATTCCATGGACTGCAGCCCACCAGGCTCCTCCGCCCATGGGAGTTTCCAGGCAAGAGTACTGGAGTGGGTCGCCATTGCCTTCTCCGTTGATATATCCTAAGTGCCTAGAATTACACTTGAAACATAGTAGATGCTTATACAAGCATTTGCTGAATAAATGAATTAATTGCAGGCTTGTGGGTTGACTAGTTGAAGGCCGTCTCCATATCTATCCCTGGGACCCTGGATGACTAAGTATTGATGTTGCATATCATAAGATCTGTAACACAATACAGTGTGCAAAACAAAAGTGCACGTGCACAAAAGCATAGTTCTCATCTGGCAAACTACACGTACATACAAAAACATATATAACATGCCAGAATGGATGGCGATGTGGAAGACAGTTAAAAGCTTAAGAAATGAGGAAGAAAAAACAAAATGGAAAGGAGGAAAAGAATGGAAGGGACTTCCCAAGGACAAATTCTAACAATGCATCATGAAATGAGAAATGTGAGCTAATTCCACACTAGGCATGTGAGATTAAAAAAACAATGCACTTCAGTAATTTTGCCAACTCAAATTGTCCTTCCCCTTCACCAATCAGCTCAGAGATGGTTTACTGTGATTTCACTCCTCAAGTGGGGAACTGCATGTTCAGGTCAGGTAAATGACACAGGAGTTAAGCTTGAGAGGACTTAGACTAGGATGCTGTGTGCCTTGCTCAGGGGTGTGATGCCTCTTGTCTGCAAGTTGGCTGAGTCAGCCAACTCTGCAACTGGTTTACTCACATCCTGTAGCTTGTCCCAAGACCCACAGGTTTTTTGTCCCAAGCATTCACTGTTTCTCTCTCTCTCACATCTACCAGTAAAATGTTTTCAACTCAAATACAGAATTCTCATTTAAATTTCTTTTTGCTGCTTAAAAATGATAACAGAGTTTTTGAGGGTTTTGAAGTTATGAACAAAGCTGGTGGAGGTGACAGAATTCCAGTTGAGCTGTTTCAAACCCTAAAAGATGATGCTGTGAAAGTGCTGCACTCAATATGTCAGCAAATTTAGAAAACGCAGCAGTGGCCACAGGACTGGAAAAGGTCAGTTTTCATTCCAATCCCAAAGCAATGCCAAAGAATGGTCAAACTACTGCACAACTGCACTCATCTCACATGCTAGTAAAGTAATGCTCAAAATTCTCCAAGCCAGGCTTCAGCAATACATGAACCGTGAACTGCCAGATGTCCAAGCTGGTTTTAGAAAAGGTAGAGGAACCAGAGATCAAACTGTCAACATCCATTGGATCATCAAAAAAGCAAGAGAGTTCCAGAAAAACATATATTTCTGCGTTATTGACTATGCCAAAGCCTTTGACTGTGTGGATCATTCTTAAAGAGATGGGAATACCAGACCACCTGACCTGGTTCTTGAGAAATCAGTATGCAGGTCAGGAAGCAACAGTCAGAACTGGATATGGAACAACAGACTGGTTCCAAATAGGAAAAGGAGTATGTCAAGGCTGTATATTGTCACCCTGCTTATTTAACTTATATGCAGAGTACATCATGAGAAATGCTAGGCTGGAGGAAGCACAAGCTGGAATCAAGATTACCAGGAGAAATATCAATAGCCTCAGATACGCAAATGACACCACACTTATGGCAGAAAACGAAGAACTAAAGAGCCTCTTGATGAAAGTGAAAGAGGAGAGTGAAAAAGTTGGCTTAAAGCTCAACTTAAAGCTCAAATTCAGAAAACTAAGATCATAGCATCTGGTCCCATTACTTCATGGCATATAGATGGGGAAATAATGGACAGATTTTATTTTGGGGGGCTCCATAATCACTGTAGATGGTGACTGCAGCCATGAAATTAAAAGACGCTTACTCCTTGGAAGAAAAGTTATGACCATCCTAGACAGCATATTAAAATGCAGAGACATTATTTTGCCAACAAAGGTCCATCTATTCAAAGCTATGGTTTTTCCAGTAGTCATGTATGGATGTGAGAGTTGGACTTTAAAGTAAGCTGAGTGCCAAAGATTGATGCTTTTGAACTGTGGTGTTGGAGAAGACTCTTGAGAGTCCCTTGGACTGCAAGGAGATCCAACCAGTCCATCCTAAAGGAAATCAGTCCTGAATATTCATTGGAAGGACTGATGTTGAAACTGAAACTCGAATACTTTGACCACCTGATGTGAAGAACTGACTCATTTGAAAAGACCCTGATGCTGGGAAAGATTGAAGGCAGGAGGAGAAGGGGACGACAGAGGATAAGATGATTAGATGGCATCACCAACTCAATGGACACGAGTTTGAGTAAACTCCGGGAGTTGGTGATGGACAGGGAGGCCTGGCGTGCTGCAGTCCATGAAGTCGCGAAGAGTTAGACAGGACTGAGAAACTAGACTAACTGACTGAAGTTACCTACCTACACAAAGCAATGAATAACTGAATTTAACAAATCCCAAAGAGGACTGACGTAAGAGGCCTTAAATTGAAAGGGCTCCGTACCATGTGGTTTATATAATCTGGAGTTTTCCTGGAATAGAGCTTCACATTTCTCTGAACAGGAGACATAAGAATTTACTATGAAACAATCTTCTTCTGGTCTGCATGGGACAAATATTTTGCTTCCATTAACACTTGAGCAAGTTCTTATTTTGCCCAGTTTTGGGGGGTTGTTAGTACTTTGCCTTTTTTTTTTTTAATATCAAAAAAAATCTACAAGAAATCATCTACCACCTTCCAGAAAGAGATACACAGAGGAGAGGCGGCTAGAGAATTGAAGTCAATCTCTGCTGTTTAAGAAATAGAGCAAAGCCTGGGTCTGGGGCTGTATCACCTACGGGTGAGATTCATTCGAGGCAGACCCACTGGGAAATGGGTCTGTTCTCTGAAGAAGAAACAACCAGAAAAGTCACGGGTGAGCTCTGAGAGTAGACTGGGAAACAGGACTGAATCAAAAGACTTTGCCAGTGAAGCTGGCGACAGGAAATACAACTCATTCACAGGGAATGGGTTGAAAGATCTCCAACGTTTCTTTTGCATGGAGCTCACAGAGCAAGTCTTCCTGAGGTTTTCAGGATAAAGGGGCCAGAAACATATGGATTAAATTTTCCCAGAAACTCAGATGTCTTTCACAATAAAGTGGAAAACTGCTCTGAAAATACACACCAGAGGTTACCCTCAGTCTGCAAACCTTCCAAACGTATTTTAAGCTGTTTTGCTGATTTTAATAACTAAGGGAATTTATAGAGGTGACTGTGTTCTGAGCTCTAATAATAAATAATAGTAAATGGCAACTTGTCAACCTCCTAGGTGAGTTCCCTGGACTAAGCATGGCTGGCCAAAGCTGGAGTGAATTTTTTTTTTTTTAATGGAGGTTTTTGCTTCTTCTTCCTGCTCTCGTGACCTCTGTTCCCCTCTCTTGTTGTCCAGAAAGGGCGTACGGTGTACCATTTACAACGGAGGGCAGATTCCTGAAGTGAGGGTAGGTCATGGGTTTGTTCAAAGCTGTTTCCTCATGAATGTATTTATCCAGCCGACAAGTATTTATTGAACACTTACTATGTGTCAGGCAGGCACTTCTCATGAGCTGGTCATTTTCCCTTCTCTGTGATGAGGACTGTATTCATTTCTTCGGGCTGCTGGAACAGAGCACCACAGACTAGGTGGCTCGAATGATAGAAAGGTATCAACACCGTCTCACAGTTCAGGGAGCTAGAAGCCTGAGACTAGGGTGTTGTCAGGTTTGGCTCCTTCCTTCTTTGACTCTGTTCTGTGCCTCTCACCTGGCTTCTGGTGGTTTTCTGATGATCTTTGGTGCTTTTTGACTTGTAAACATTACCCTTATCTCTGCCTTCATCTTCAGATGACATTCTCCTTGCACGCATGTCTTCTCCAAATTTCCCCTTTTTATAAGGACACCACTTGTACTGGATTAGAGTCACCCAAATGGCTTTATTTTACCTTGATTACCTCGTAGAGACCCTATCTCCCTCTCAGGCACTGGGTTAGGATGCAACATCCGACTTTATCGGGGACACAATCTAACCCTTAATGTGGACTAAATGATATCAGACTGGCTGCCTGTTTCCCTTTTATCCACCCACCCTTTTAGCTACAGAGGTGCAGCTCCTTTGCACACTGTGCTCTCCCAACCTTGGGATCCAAGTGTCCCCAGTAACTCTCCAGGAAGTAGAAAATCTTTCTAGAAAGTGCATTTGGACCTAGGGATCTCTTTAGTAGCTTTCTCAAAAGACTGTGATAAAGAAACTACATCCTGATTTGATTTAGGAAACTAACGGGCTGTATGGAATCCTCCTTCCTCTTCTAAGACAGGAGACAGAAACACACAGCTGGGTGGCACTATTTCCCCAATGTCCTGGACTAGCATCATTATTTTGTATTGAGTAAAATATGATTTGAAAATAATTCTCTTTTCCTTTAATCAACAAATCATTACAATTCAGTTGGGTGTTGGTGGTTTAGTCACTAAGTCGTGACCAGCTCTTGTGACCCCATGGACTGTAGCCCACCAAGCTCCTCTGTCCAGGGGATTTCCCAGGCAAGAATAGTGGATAGGTTGCCATTCCCTTCTCCAGGGGATCTTCCCAACCCAGGAATTGAACCCATGTCTCCTGCATTGCGGGCGGATTTTTTATTACCGAGCCACCATTCAGTTGTGGGGGAAGACGCAGAGGTGAATTTAACAATACTAACACATTACTCCAGAGAAGGCAATGGCAACCCACTCCAGTATGCTTGCTTGGAAAATCCCATGGATGGAGGAGCCTGGTAGGCTGCAGTCCATGGGGTCGCTAGGAGTCGGACACGACTGAGAGACTTCACTTTCACTTTTCACTTTCATGCATTGGAGAAGGAAATGGCAACCCACTCCAGTGTTCTTGCCTGGAGAATCCCAGGGATGAGGGAGCCTGGTGGGCTGCCATCTATGGGGTCGCACAGAGTTGGACACGACTGAAGCGACTTAGCAGCAGCAGCAGCAACAACAACACATTACTCAAGGGAAAGAACATTATTCTCGTATTTCTTCAACCAATGTTAAACATTTGTATTATACTCATGTAATCAGGGAACTTTATTTTAGTTTTTAGAATCAGAGAGTATTAAAGCTAAAAGTGTCTTTAGAAATCAACTCATTGAACCTTTCGGTTTAACTAAGGAATCTATGTTTCACTAAGGAGAGAGGTTTATTCAAGGTTACCGCCAGGCTAACATTTGCCATGTGCTGGCATGTGCTAAGAACTCTCCATCAGCATCTGGGTTCTCTGCGTGGTTAGTATGCAGTGGAGCTGAGACAGAACACATGGACTTGGCCCCAGAGCCAGACTCATAACCGCTGCACAAGAGTGGCTTAGTGGCAGAGGCTTTGCAGCCAGGCCTTCTGAACACCATCTAGTGTTTTTCCACAATCCCTCCCTGCTTCCTATCTTGCCGTGCTCTATCTACACTCTGCATACAACTGCGAGAACAAATCTCTGACAAGTGCAACCCTAATCAGAACCTTTTCTGCTTACACTCCTGCAATCTCTTGCTGACCAAGAGGCGGTACAAATTCCTCCCGTGATGGAAATTTTTAGCTTTGTTTCTGAATGTTCCCTGTGTGCACCACTAAACTCTTCAGCCAACTTGACCACAAGCTCTTCTCTACAACAGGCCTGTCTCTTCTGCCCTTGCCCAGGCTGTTTCCAGTGCCGGGACTGCCCTCCCTTGCTTTAAGCTAGAATAGTCTCAATCTTTCCACTGTGTACCTCTTCTTGTTCTTCTAACAGATGTAACTTCCTGGGTCCGAGGCTGCTGGTTATCTGTCAATATCCATTTCCCTTCCTCTTCTAGAGGAAGAGGTTCTGAGGCTTAACTAGGCAGACAGATCCCTGGAAGGAAGATGTTTCCTAGCTTCTCTCCTGACTTGGTGTGGCCATGTGATTAGTTTTGGCCAATGATCTGGGAACAGAAGCAAAGTGTGCAGTGATGATCACAACCCAGAGGATGCAGGGACCCCCTTCTCCTCTCCCTCATACGGCACGAAATACAGACCCAGTGGATGTGGTGGGGTGCAATGCCATCTTCAACCAAGCAGCTGAAGGCAATGCCACAGTGATGGCAGGGCCAGGATCTAAAAGGAGCCTGGTGTCCAACCCAGTGGGGCTGGTATGTCACTCTGGGGCAGCTTATGTGTGAGAGAGAAGTATTGCATCTTGTTTAGACCACTATTTGGTTTTCATGATTTTGGGGTCTCTTCTTTATAGAAGCCCACATCATCCAAATGAATGCATTCTTGTACCTTCCTCCCGCAGCCCCTGTTTTTTTCCCTAGGACACATTCTCCATTTACACATAGCAGGAAAAACATGGGATTTTAAGTTGGATATCCCCAACTTGAATTCTAGCTCCACCGCTTATCAGCTGGGTGACTGTGGAATAGTGATTTATCCTCTCTGAGCTTCAGTGGCTAACTTTATTTTTCTGGGCTCCAAAAGCACTGCAGATGGTGATTGCAGCCATGAAATTAAAAGATGCTTGCTCCTTGGAAGGAAAGTTATGACCAACCTAGATAGCATATTCAAAAGCAGAGACATTACTTTGCCAACAAAGGTCCATCTAGTCAAGGCTATTTTTCCAGTAGTCATGTATGGATGTGAGAGTTCGACTATAAAGAAAGCTGAGTGCAGAAGAATTGATGCTTTTGGACTGTGGTGTTGGAGAAGACTCTTGAGAGTCCCTTGGACTGCAAGGAGATCCAACCAGTCCATCCTAAAGGAGATTAGTCCTGGGTGTTCATTGGAGGGACTGATGTTGAAGCTGAAACTCCAATACTTTGGCCACCTCATGTGAAGACTTGACTCATTGGAAAAGACCTTGATGCTGGGAAAGATTGAGGGCAGGAGGAGAAGGGGACGACAGAGGATGAGATAGTTGGATGGCATCACTGACACAATGGACATGGGTTTGGGTGGACTCCGGGACTTGGTGATGGACAGGGAGGCCTGGCGTGCTGTGGTTCATGGGGTCACAAAGAGTTGGACATGGCTGAGCAGCTGAACTGAACTGAACTGAGCTCAGTCTCCTTACTTGTAAATCTGGAGCAGCTTTCCATGATTCCAAACAGCCTCTCAAGATGATTATCATCAGGCTTCAGGGATCCCATGAGTCACTCTCCTCCACTACAGGAAAACACCGACCACAGAGACCAGAATGTTCACATCTGCTCCTCAGCATCTTCTCCCACGAAGTAAGCTGGAAATGCTGACATGCTCTCCTGCTCTCCCTGGGCTCCCATCTGGGCAGAGTGTTGCCCCTCTGTTTGTAGACGTAAGGCTATGATTCACCCATCCTCTATCCAACTCTTTGGAATTATAATTCCCCAATGATGCTTAGAGTTACAAGGCACTTACTTGAAGGCTGTGTGATCAGATCTTCTCTATCACATCAACTGGGTCATGCAAGAACTAAGCTTGTCCACAGCCAACCTCACCAATGATCTTCTTGCCTCTATGAATGGTCTCCACTGTGTCACATGGCAGCTTGTCCTGTTTTTCAACAGCACACTCATAATAATCTTCTTTTTGATGTTTTCATCCGGTGCCATTTCTGTAAGCCTCATCACTTAGAAATGTTATACACAGGATGGGATAATTCAGTGGCTGTGTCCCATAGAACATGAATCTTATTCCTTATATACATTCTCAACAGTATTATTTGGAAGGAACTGATATATTGATACAATCCTTCTTCCTTTACTACTCACATATGGCTAGTGTTTTCCAAGTTTATTCTGATGAAGCACCTCCTTCAGTGAGTAATTTCTGAGCATGCAGCTCCCAACATACACATGTGCACGTGTGTGCTAGGTCACCTCAGTCATGTCTGACTCTGTGACCCTATGGACCATAGCCCACCAGGCTCCTCTGTCCATGGAATTCTCTAGGCAAGAATACTAGAGTGGGTTGCCATGCCATCCTCCAGGGGATTTTCCTGGCCTAGGGATCAAACCTGTGTCTCTTACATCTCCTGCACTGGCAGCCAATTTCTTTACTACTAGTGCCACCTGGGAAGCCCCCAATATACACATATTTATTATGTAATGATATATGTACTACTGTGTTAATGTATTATAAAATAAAACACACATAAAGATAGATATTAAATGAGATAAATGTAGAAGTGGAAGTTCAACTATTTTCTAGCCACATACCAAAAGACCATCTCGGCCATCCAGGAGCTGCACATCTCTCTTTGGAAACCTTTGAGCTATGCATGATGATTTTCCTCTCCAGTATGCAAGCTCCACCTGACGGCAGAGAGACTGTCTCTTGTTTGCTGCCACATCCCATGATTTAGAACAGTGTCTGGCACTCAAGATACATTCAGTAAAATGTTTGAGACACATTCAGTAAAATCGAGTGATTAAACCAGCGAGTGATTCCCAAACCTCTATGTATAGCATAAACTCATTTCCAACTGTCTACCAGACAGCTTTACCTGCATCTCTGTAGCTATTTTAAACCCAGCATATTTCAAGCTGAGTTCTTCTCTTCCTACCACATAATGTCTCTGTCCACCAAAGCATCATCTCTTTTGTTTCTCTTCCTACTTTACACCTACCCCCATGTGGCTAAACCCATTGGAGTTAAACACAATCAGCCTGACTGAGCTTACTTGAGACCGTATTATATAGCCACGAGAAAGAATTTGTGTCATTTGGAAGAACGTGGATGGATCCTGCAGGCATTATGCTAAGTGAAACAAGTCAGAGAATGACAAATACTGTATGATCTAAAAATGAAACCTAAAAATGCCAAACTTAGAGAAATAGGGCAGAGCTCCCAAGAGTCAGGGACAGCAAGAATATTGAAACTTGTATCTCCTGGATCTTAATTTTGCACTCTTGGCAATGCATGGTGATCAGAAATGGAGGGGGGTAGGAAGGAAGATACACAGAACTATGTAAATGTGGAGTAATAATCTTTTCTTTCTTTCTTGAAAAGGAAACCAAGATGTATCCATTTTAAGCTCTCTGTCCTTATAGTTGTTGGATTATCCACTTAATTTATCATCAATGCTGGCAATAAAAGTTTTTAAAAGTAGTTTGGAGCTGCCCAGTTTGAAGCCACATCATAAAATCTTTCATTTAGAAAAGTGAGAGAGAGTAGAATGGTGGTTGACAGTGGCTGGTGGGTGGTGAAAATGGGGAGATGTTGGTCAAAGGATACAAACTTCCAATTCTAAGGTGAACAAGTTCTGGGGATCAGCTTGGTGACTGAGGTTAACAACTTTGTATCGTATACTTGAACATTGCTAAGAGAGTACTCACCACCAAAAGAAATAGTAATTATGGGCTAATGATGAAGGTGTTAACTAAGGCTGCTGTGGTAATCTTTTCAGAATATATGTAGTATCAAATCAACATTGCACACCTTAAACTTATACAATGCTATATGTCAGTTAAATTTCAATACAGCTAGAAAAACATTTAAAGGTCGTATATCACTTAGGTGAGCATCACAACTGCCTGGCAATCCTAACATGACTGCCACCCAATTTGCTCTCTCAATATTGCAGCTACTCATACTCCCCTCACCCACCCACCACTGGCCTCTCAAAATTCCAGCATCCCTTCTAGTAATACTTCCTTACTCTCAGCTGAATAGTTTTCTAAGAAAGTAAAGCCAACCAGAGAGGACTCCTCCTGGTAAGACCAAGCACCTGTGCACTTACATTCTGTCATCCTTCCTGTTACAACAGGTGGGACAGAACCTATTCCCAGGACCAGTCCCTCCACTACACACTGCATCCCATCCTCCTGCTTAGTTCTACGATTTGCTCCTTTTTCTTTCGTATCACTAGTTTTCTGTTCTCTACCGGATAATTCCCATCTGTACATAAATATGCTGTGACAACAAAACAAGATTGAACTGCCTTGACCTCTCATCCCCATCCAGCTCTACTCCATCTCTCTCTACTCTTCTAAAGCCAATATTTTTCAAAATGTCATCAACAGGCCTTCTCTTCACTATCTCAGCTCCCAGTATCCTTGTGTTTTCACCATTTTGCCAAAACAGCTATTGTCAAGGTTGCCAATCATCTCTATCTCGCCATGTCCAGTGGTCAATCCTCAGATCTCACTTTACTAGACCTCTCAGCATCATCCAGCATAGAAATGCCTTCCTTCCTTCTGAAAATAAATTTCTTCATTGGTATTTGGAACACCATCCTTCAAATTTCCTTCACTGGCATCTCCTCCTCAATCTCCTTCACTGGCTGCTCCTTCTCCAGTCAACTGGTATCATCTTGAGTGAACAAGGGGCAGTCCTGGACCACCTTCTCTTTCCAATCCATGTTCAGCTCCCCGGTGACCTCATTCAATCTCAAGACATCAAACACTTTCAAATTTTTATCTCCACCCAAACCTTTCCTAAGAGCTCCAGATCTGTGTGTCTAGCTGTTTTTCCATATTTCCCCCTGGATGTTTAACAGGCTTTCCAAGTAAAATACATCTGAAACAAAATGTTTGGTTTCCTCCTCCATTGCCTTAAAACCTATTCCTTCCCAACAGTTCCCAATCTCAGTAAAGAGCACTAATATTCACCTATTATCTCAGGCGATGAACTTATGAGTGATTTTTAATTTTTTCCCCCCACATTCAATCCATCAGCAAATCCTGATTTTTCTACCCTCAAAAAACCAAAAAAGATCCCTACTTCTCCACACTCTCAGTGCTACAACCCAAGTCTCAGCCACCATTTTCTTTTGCCTGGACTATTGCTTCCATTCATGCATCTCTCAAATTCATTCTACACTCTACAACCAGAATAACTTAACACCAACAGCAAAAACATAAGTCAGGTTATGTCTCTCCCTTACCCAACCCCACCCAGTTGCTTCCTTCCACATTTCAAATGAAATTCACACTCATTGTCATGGTGGCCAAAACTGTAAGAATCCGCCCTTGCCACCCTCCTTTAACCTGAGGCTTAACTTACTGAGCTTCAGCCACACTCACCTTCTCAGTGTTTGTCAGACAAGACCCCTCGTTCCAGTCACAGGTTCTCTACACTACTCTTCCCGCCACCTGGACATATCTTTCCTTCCAGATCGTCACATGGCTCCTCTGTGCTCTCAGATCGTCTCCTTGGAGAATCATTCCTTGGCTCCTGCATAAAATAAACATCATGTTCCAACTTTTTAGCAAGCTATATCTGTTGCCATAAGGCTTATCACAGTCTGAAATTCCACCATCTCTTTGTTTATTTATTTGCAGCCTCTTCTACTCGGGCTTTTCCTATTTTGTGTAAAGCCATAACCCCAGTGCCTAGATTAGTGCCTGCTACATAGTAGGTTTTCAATAAATATTTGTTGGATGAATTTAAATATTTACTCAATTGCCCAAAAGACACTAGGGAGAGTCATTCTTGTCTCTTTCTGCTCAAGCCTGTCCCCCCTCCACCCCCCACCATGGTTCATCAAGTCCTTTAGAAGCTGCTACCCCAATGTCTCTTAAATCCCTCCTCTCTGTCACAGCTGCAGTCATTCTGCAGGGCTCTGTCATCTTTCAACAACTCTACTGAAGCAACCTCTATGGCTGGTCTTCCTAGCTTCCCCACATTTCTTTCCCCAAGGACAGCAGAGGAAACACAGAGTCCTAACCACTGGACCATTGCGGAATTCCCTAGAGAGTCTTTCTAAAAACATCAATTCTATCGTGTCTCTCTTCTGCTTGGGTCTTCAGTATCTCCCCTTCACCTGAAGAAGGAAATCAAAACTCCTTAGCTGGACATGAGATGATATCTGTTCACATTTCCCATCTCATTTCAGGCATCCTTTTCTCTATTGTACCCAAACTACCTGTAGGTTCCAAACAAGCACGTTCTTTACACCATTCCCTCTGTTTGAGTACATTTCCCTTTTCTTCACCTCGCTAGTTGCTACTTATCATTTGAAATTCAGCATGAAGTTGCCTCTTTGAGTCAGCCTTCCTGATTTCTCTAAGCAGATGGTTTTATTTTTTTCTCTGTGCCCTGAAAACACCATATCTACATAGCATTTTCTGTTTTTTTTTTTTACATGAATGTCTCATTCAGTCACCTCTTTATTCAAAAGATCAGTTCTTACTGAGTGAATGCTATATTCTAAGCTCTATTCTAGGCACTAAGGATATGGTTAGGTATAAAAAGGCAAAAATATTTGTTCTCAAGAAGCAAAGGGGAGACAATGAAAGAAGATAAGCAAAATACACCCAGGGTGGTTAGATGATGATGAGTGCAATGGAATAAAATAATTCAGGAGGAGTCATACAGAAGCTCAAGGTGGGAACTGCAGGATTGAACAGGCAGTCAAGGAAGGCATCTTTGAAATGACACTTGAATAGCAGCCTGAAGAAGGTGAAGAGTGTGCCTCCTGGACCTCTGCTGAACAAGCATCCTGGCCTATGGAATAGCAAGTGGAGAACTCTGAAGGTGGGAGTGGGTCTGTCCTGCTTTAGAAAAGGCCAGAGTTCTTGGAGCACAGTCAGCAAGGGTTGGAGAGCGGAGCCAGACCAGAGAGCAAGAACAGAGCACTAGGTGGTTAGAGGGATGAGCTGCCACACATTTGAATCCCTATGCCACAGGATCCCTCTGTCTAATGTTTGGAGGATGGAGGGCCAGGGTGGAGGCAGGGAGACCGATTAGGAGGCCTCTGCCAGTATCCAGATAAAAGGCTGTCCCATTAGCCTGGGAGTGACATGAGAGCTGGGATAAAATCCCATTTATGTTGGCAACCCCAGCATGGAACCAAACACATAACAGCAGGCACTCAAGGACACTGACTAAATGAATGAATCAAGTTGTTCACTCAAGAAACCAGAGCTCCTAGAGTCATCACTGTTTGTTTTTCTAGGACAAGATATTGCAGGATTTTGTTTCCAGTGGGTAGGCTTTATTTTCTGTTTTTCCTAATTGAATATCCTGTAGGCCACATTGAGGACGGTGTGGGTGTTTGCCTGGGGGCCAACTAGACCACTGAAGTCTGATAGTGAAATTGTTTTTTAAATTACCTTTGGACATCTGAAATTTGTTTCTTAAAAAGATCAGTAAAAAAAATTACACATTTCTTCAAGGCAGGCTGCCTTAGGTAATCAAGCTCCCCCCAACCAAGACCCCAGGAGCATCGTAGAATACAGGCAAAACTTGCTTGGAATTTAAGTCAGGCCTCTGACTACCAAAACCCATCATTCTGGTTCTAATTTAAGGATCAAAAAGGAAAATGCATTTTAAAAATGATTTCAAAATAATATTTAGATAAGATCATTGAGAAGGATTCATGAACCTGTGAATTCATTTCTCTAAGAAAACGCAAATACACAGGGAGGTGTCAGAGGGACTCGGCAGTAAGGGATTTGTTAGTTCAGTTCAGTTCTCTCGCTCAGTCATATCCAACTCTTTGTGACCCCGTGGACTACAGCACACCAGGCCTCCCTGTCCATCACCAACTCCCGGGGTTTACTCAAACTCACACCCATTGAGTCGGTGATGCCATCCAACCATCTGTCGTCCCCTTCTCCTGCCTTCAATTGTTCCCAGCATTAAGGTGTTTTCAAATGAGTCAGCTTTTTGCATCAGGTGGCCAAAGTATTGTATTTTCAGCTTCAACATCAGTCCTTCCAATGAATATTCAGGACTAATTTCCTTTAGGATGGACTGGTTGGATCTCCTTGCAGTCCAAGGGACACCCAAGAATCTTCTCCAACACCACAGTCCAAAAGCATCAATTCTTCAGCACTCAGCTTTCTTTATAATCCAACTCTCACAACCATGCATGAATTCTGGAAAAACCATAGCCTTGACTAGATGGAACTTTGTTGGCAAAGTAATGTCTCTGCTTTTTAAATGCTGTCTAGGTTGGTCATAACTTTTCTTCCAAGGGGTAAGCATTTTTTAATGTCATGGCTGCAGTCATCATCTGCAGTGATTTTGGAGCCCCCCAAAATAGTCTGTCACTGTTTCCACTGTTTCCCCATCTATTAACCATGAAGTGATGGGACCGGATGCCATAATCTTAGGTTTCTGTTGAGCTTTAAGTCAACTTTTTAACTCTCCCCTTTCACTTTCATCAAGAGGTTCTTTAGTTCTTCTTCACTTTCTGCTATAGGGTGGTATCATCTGCTTACCTAAGGTTATTGATATTTCTCCCAGCAGTCTTGATTCCAGCTTGTGCTTCCTCCAGTCCAGCGTTTCTCATGATGGACTCTGCATAGAAGTTAAATAAGCAGGGTGACAATATATAGCCTTGACGTACTCCTTTTCCTATTTGGAACCAGTCTGTTGTTCCATGTCCAGTTCTAACTTTTGCTTCCTGAGCTGCATACAGATTTCTCAAGAGGCAGGTCAGGTGGTCTGGTAGTCCCATCTCTTTCAGAATTTTCCACAGTTTATTGTGAATCACATAGTCAAAGGCTTTGGCATAGTCAGTAAAGCAAAAATAGATGTTTTTCTGGAACTCTCTTGCTTTTTAGATGATCCACCAGATGTTGGCAGTTTGATCTCTGGTTTCTTTACCTTTTCTAAAACCAGCTTGAACATCTGGAAGTTCGTGGTTTATGTATTATTGAAGCCTGGCTTGGAGAATTTTGAGCATTACTTTACTAGCATGTGAGATGAGTGCAATTGTGCAGTAGTTTGAGCATTCTTTGGCATTGCCTTTCTTTGGGATTGGGATGAAAACTGACCTTTTCCAGTCCTGTGGCCACTGCTGAGTTTTCCAAATTTGCTGGCATATTGAGTGCAGCACTTTCACAGCATCATCTTTTAGGATTTGAAATAGCTCAACTGGAATGCCATCACCTCCACTAGCTTTGTTCATAGTGATGCTTCCTAAGGCCCACTTGACTTCACATTCCAGGATGTCTGGCTCTAGGTGAGTGATCACATCATCGTGATTATCTGGGTCATGAAGATCTTTTTTGTGCAGTTTTTCTGTATAGTCTTGCCACTTTTTCTTAAAATTTTCTGCATCTGTTAAGTCCATACCATTTCTGTCCTTTATTGAGGCCATCTTTGCATGAAATATCCCCTTGGTATCTCTAATTTTCTTGAAGAGATCTCTAATCTTTCCCATTCTACTGTTTACTTCTATTTCTTTGCACTGATCACTGAGGAAGGCTTTCTTATCTCTCCTTGCTATTCTTTGGAACTCTGCATTCAAATGGGTATATCTTTTCTTTTCTTCTTTGCTTTTGGCTTCTCTTCCTTTCACAGCTATTTGTAAGGCCTCCTCAGATAGCCTTTTTATCTTTTTGGATTTCTTTTTCTTGAGAATGGTCTTGCTCCCTGTCTCCTAAATAGTGTCACAAACTTCCATCCATAGTTCATCAAGCACACTATCAGATCTATTCCATTAAATCTATTTCTCACTTCCACTGTATAATTTTTAGCGATTTGATTTAGGTCATACCTGAATGGTCTAGTGGTTTTCCCTACTTTCTTCAATATAAGTCTGAATTTGGCAATAAGAAGTTCATGATCTGAGCCAAAGTCAGCTCTTGGTCTTGTTTTTGCTGGCTGTATAGAGCTACTCCATCTTTGGCTGCAAAGAATATAATCAATCTGATTTCGGTATTGACCATCTGGTGATGTCCATGTAGAGTCTTCTCTTGTGTTGTTGGAAGAGGATGCTTGCTATGACCAGTGCGTTCTCTTGGGAAAACTCTATTAGTCTTTGCCCTGCTTCATTCTATACTCCAAGGCCAAATTTGCCTGTTACTCCAGGTGTTTCTTGACTTCCTACATTTGCATTCCAGTCCTCTATAATGAAAAAGACGTCTTTTGGTGATGTTAATCCTAGAAGGTCTTGTAGATCTTCATAGAACTATTCAACATCAGCTTCTTCAGCCTTATTGGTCGGGGCATAGACTTGGATTCAGTTCAGTTCAGTTCAGTTCAGTCACTCAGTCCTGTCTGACTCTTTGTGACCCCATGAACCACAGCGTGCCAGGCCTCTCTGTCCATGACTAACTCCCAGAGTCCACCCAAACCCATGTCCATTGAGTTGGTGATGCCATCCAACTATCTCATCCTCTGTCGTCCCCTTCTCCTCCTGTCCTCAATCTTTCCCAGCATCAGGGTCTTTTCAAATGAGTCAGCTCTTCACATCAGGTGGCCAAAGTATTGGAGTTTCAGCTTCAACATCAGTCCTTCCAACGAACACCCAGGACTGATCTCCACTAGGATGGACTGGTTGGATCTCCTTGCAGTCCAAGGGACTCTCAAGAGTCTTCTCCAACACCATAGTTCAAAAGCATCAATTCTTCAGCACTCAGCTTTCTTTATAGTCCAACCCTCACATCCATAATGACCACTGGAAAAACCATAGCCTTGACTAGACGGACTTTTGTTGGCAAAGTAATGTCTCTGCTTTTCATGATATTGAATAGTTTGCCTTGGAAATGAACAGAGATCATTCTGTCATTTTTGAGATTGCATCCAAGTACTGCATTTCAGACTCTTTTGTTGACTATGATGGCTACTCCCTTTCTTCTAAGGGATTCTTGCCCACAGTAGTAGATATAATGTTCATCTGAGTTAAATTCACCCATTCTAGTCCATTTTAGTTCGCTGATTCCTAGAATGTTGATGTTCACTCTTGCCATCTCCTGTTTGATCACTTCCAAGGCAAACTATTCAATATTCCAGGTTCCTATGCAATATTGCTCTTTACAACATTGGACCTTGCTTCCATCACCAGTCCCATCTACAACTGGGTGTTGCTTTTGCTTTGGCTCCATCCCTTCATTCTTTCTGGAGTTATTTCTCCACTGATCTCCAGTAGCATATTGGGCGCCTACCAGCCTGGGCAGTTCCTCTTACAGTATCCTATCATTTTGCCTTTTCATACTCTTCATGGGGTTCTCAAGGCAAGAATACTGAAATGGTTTGCCATTCCCTTCTCCAGTGGACCACAATTTGTCAGAACTCTCCACCTTGACCTGTCCATCTTGGGTGGTCCTACATTGGCATGGCTCATAGTTTGAGTTAGACAAGGGAGTGGTTCATTAAATTCATAATAAAAGTGGGTGGTTAAATGGCCTCCTGGAGTTGAAAGGCTTCAATGAGATAATAAACCTGAAATACCAGACATCAGGCTGACCACAGAGTGGGACTCAAGAAATGCTCATCCCCCTTGCCTTCTCCCTTAAATGTACCCGCTATTTGCCACAGCCCCGAATGTTCTTGATCCACCTGGCCACCTATAAATGACACGATCGCTTTTCTGATTTAATAACAAGCAGGGCCTCCATGTGACTTTTGGGGCCCCTTCCTCATTATAATATCAAAATTAAAAGTTTTTGATAGAGCTTTGAATACTGCAACATTTTATTTTTATTTCAGGCAAAATGCCATTGATTTTTAGAAATTCTAAAATTTTCTCTTTTTTTTTCCTGTGAGATTAAAAACATCTTTTACCTTTGAAAGTTCTTTTCTTTTTCTTCTGATTTTAAAAGAAATGAAAACATTTTTTTTTTGTGGGCTCTAAAATCATCACCGGCCCCAGGGACTGTGCCTGATGGGTGAGTGGCTGAGAGAGACAGAAATGGGGAAGCCGCTACATGAGGAAGGGGTCTCGTCTCCTAAAGTGGGTTTCCCCCACCTTTCCCCCCTTCCCGTCCCCTCTAGAGGGCCAGCAGGGGGAGGGACATTATGAGATTTGTCCCTTGAAACTAAAGGAAAGTAAAGAGGCAACTTGTGATGGGGCTAATGTGAACTAGAGCAGTGGTTCCTCTAAGGAACTTTTGCACACCCAGGCCTGGTGTAAATCGTGCCCCCAGGGCATCAGGAATGAATGCCTATAGCCCCTCCAGAAGCCCAGGAAACCACCCACCCCCAGACCAAACTCAGGGTTCTCATGTCTCAGTTCCTGAGAGCCAGCCGCCATAACTGGCTAACAAAACCAAAAGACTGGGCCTGCTCTGGGGGACAGGTGATTCCCAGACCACTGGGGAGTGCAGCAAAGAGATAAACTGACCACCTAGGGGAACCCAAACACTTTCCTACAGGACAGGGCTTCTCACATCATCTCTAGGGAGTTTTGTGAATTAGTACTTCAGTGGGAGACAGTATGGACAGAAGCTTCTGGGACTGAGCTAACTAAGCATGGTACCTTCTTTTCAACCCTCTCAAATGTCTCAGGGGGTCCCTTGCCCTGGAGGATGAGTCTCGGTGAGTTGCTGACATTTTTCTTAACTAGGCTTTTTTCCTGGTATCCAGGGGATAGAACAGTGAGGAAATAATGGAAGTAGGTTGCTCTGCTCATAACTCATCTTTGTCTTTTTATTTCAGTTCCTTTGCTTTATTGTCAGTTTATTAACAGCAGGCATGGCATCCAATCATTCATTCACTCATGCAACAAGTGTTTACTGAGGACCTACTATGTAGCAGGGACTTGGAATATAGAAGGGAACAAAGTAAAGACCCCTACCTTTGTGGAGCTGATATTCTAGAAGGCAGAAAGGGCCAAGAAACAATTAAATAACACCATAGTTTACCATCTCTAAGATGGCAATGATATAAACATACCATTATTCTGTGTGCCATGAAAAAAAGAAATTGATGCTAATAATTGCTGCCAATTATTTTTTAAAAATCCTAATTTCACAGCTTCCCTGGTAGCTCAGATGGTAAAAAATCTGCCTCTGATGCAGGAGACCTGGGTTCGATCCCTAGGTTGGAAAGATCTTGGGAAGAAGGGAATGGCAACCTACTCTAGTATTCTTGCCTGGAGAATGCCATGGACAGAGGATCCTGGAGGGCAGGCTACAGTCCATGGGGTCACAAGGAGTCGGACATGACTGAGTGACTAGCAGTTCATTTCTCTTCAAAGTGTGTAAAATGTCGTGCAACTCAGAATTGATTACCTATGGGAAAGTGTTAGTCACTCAATCATGACTGACTCTTTGCAAATCCCATGGACTGTAGCCTGCCAGGCTCCTGTCCTTGGAATTCTCCAGGTAAGAATACTGAAGTGGGTAGCCATTCCCCTCTCCAGGGAATCTTCCCAACCCAGGGATCGAACTTGGGTCTCCTGCATTGCAGGAAGATCCTTTATGGTCTGAGCCACCAGGGGATCCCTGATTACCTATAGAAGATAAATTATATAGTATAGTAGGTGACTATGAGAAACAAAAGCCGAGCAGGCAAAGAAGGTTTGGGAAGAGCAGTGGTGATATGGAACAGACTTGAAGGAGACAGAGCTGTTAAATTTTTATAAGACTTGATTTTTTAATAGCACTTTCAGGTTTATAATAAAACTGAGAGAAAGGTACAGAGATTTCCCATATGCCCCCTGCCCCGACACACATGTAGCCTCCTCAGTACGGACATCGGTCGTCAAAGTGGTACATTTGCCCCGGGATGAACCAGCACCGATATATCATGATCACCAAAAGCCCACTGTTTACTCTTTTTTAAAAATTGGAGGATAACTGCTTTACAATGTTGTACTGCTTTCTGCCATACAACAGTGCAAATTGATTATAACTATATATATATATTTCCTCCCTCTTGAGCCTCTGTCCCATCCCACCCCTCTAAGTCGTCACAGAGCGCCAGGCTGGGCTCCCTGCGTCATAAAGCAGCTGCCCTGTGGCCGCGAGTCTGTTCTCTACATCTGCATCTCCATTCTCTCCCTGCAGAGGACTCACTCCTGGTGTTGTTCATTCTATAGGTTTTAACAAACATATAATGACATGTATTTATCATTATATTGTACAGAGTAGTTTCACTGTCCTAAAAATCCTCTGTGGCCCATCTCTTCATCCCTCTCCTCCATCCCACCCCTGGCAACCTCCAATCTTCTTTACTGTCTCCGTTACGTTGCCTTTTCCAGAGTGTCTTATAGTCGGAATCATAAAGGATGTAGCCCTTTCAGACTGGGTTCTTTCACTTAGTAATATGCATTTAAGGCTGCCTTGCGTCTTTTCACAGCTTGATAGCTCACTTTTTTTTTGCACTGAATAATATTCCATTGATTTTTTTTTAAAAGCAGCTTTATTGAGGTATAATTTACATACCATAAAATTCAATGAATTTAAGTAAATCTACACTTATGCAAACATTGCCATAATCCAGATTTAGAATGTTTCTTTATTGTGGTAGGAACACTTCACAAGAGATCAACCATCTTAACAGTTTTCATATGTGTTGCACAGTCCTGTGACCTCCAGGCACTCCGCTGCACAGAGATCTCTATTTGCCTTGTAGAACTGAAACCTCATACTTGTTAAACAGCTATTTCCCATTTCTACCTCTCCTCAGCCCCTGGCAACCACCAATCTATTCTCTGTTTCTCTTGAGTGGAATCATGCTCTGTGGCTGGCTTATTTCATTTAGCGTAATACCCTGCAGATTCATCCATGCTGTTGCATGTTGTAGGATTTCCTTCTTTTCTTGAGGCTGAATAGCATTCCATTGCATGTGCATGCCACAGTTTCCTTATCCATTCATCCATCAGTGGACATTTAGGTTGTCTCCACATTTTGTCTATTGTCAACAGTGCTGCCATGAAGAGAGGAATCAAATGCATCTTCAAGGTCGTGATTTTGATTCTTCTGGACACCTACTTGGAAGTGAAACTGCTGGATCAGATGATAGTTCTATTTGTAATATTTTGAGGAACTTCTATACTGTTTTTCATGGTGGCTCTTTCGTTTTACATCCCCACCAACAAGAGTTCCAGTTTCTCCAAATTCTTAGCAACACAACCTTAAAGAAATGTAACAGCCCTGATAGTTGGCATGAGACAATCTCATTGCGATTTTGATGTGCATTTCCCTGATGATTAGTGATGCTGAGCATCTTTTCATGTACCGGCTGGAATGGTGGCTATTTACTGAACAACTGTGAGCTCTGTTGGGCAGAGATCATTTTGTTCATTGCTCTGTCCCCACTGTTAAAGAATCTGACACGCGATAGGCACTTAATAAATATTTTTGAATGAATAAACCACCATGCACCAGGCATGCCACAGATATTATTTCCAAATTCTTATCAAATCAGAGGGAGGCATCAACATCCCTAATCAATGGATTATAGATACAGATAGATATGGATAATGGATACTAAGATCATATAGCCAGGCAGAGGGAATAAATAGGACCCAAAACATGGGTCTTTGATGTGAACACACAGATGCTGCCTCTATACTTCACTAGCATCTCTGCTTCTGGCCTTTTAAATATCTTCTTAGTGCAAAAAAAAAAACAAAAACAAACAAACAAACAAAAAACAAAACAAAAAAAAAGGCAAATTGGGATCTCAGGCAAGCAAGCCCTCTGGATAAAAAATCCAGACTCATAGAAATCAGAATGAAACATCTGGAAGTAGAATATCCAATCCACTGCCTGGGAAATGCTGTGATTTGCACAATTGCAATAGTCAAAGCTATGGTTTTCCCAGTAGTCATGTGTGATGTGAGAGCTGGACCTCAAAGAAAGCTGCATGCCGAAGAATTGATATTTTTGAATTGTGGTGCTGGAGAAGACTTGAGAGTCCCTTGGACTTCAAGGAGATCAAACCAGATAATCCTAAAGGAAATCAGTTCTGAATATTCATTAGAAGGACTGATGCTGAAGCTCCAACACTTTGGCCACCTGATGCGAAGAACTGACTCATAGGAAAAGACCCTAATGCTGGGAAAGATTGAGGGCAGAAAAAGAAGGGGACAACAGAGGATGAGATGGTTGGATGACATCACCGACTCTATGGACATGAGTTTGAGCAAGCTCCAGGAGTTGGTGATGGACAGGAAAGCCTGGCATGCTGCAGTCCATGGGGTCGCAGAGTCGGACACTACTGAGCAAGTGAACGGAACTAGCTTGCTTTATCAGATCTCAAGTTCTAGCTGCCTTCACTTTAAAATCAATTATATCAGTGAATTAAAACTCTCCACCTCAAAAGAGATGATTATCAGAAGAACCCTTTCTCAAACAGTTTAGCCCAATCTGTTAAAGCACAATTGCTAAAAATAAACTTACTTTGATACTTTACAAAATATAAAGCTAAACAACAGTGGACATGAAAATCTACCACAGTTTTTCTCAGGAAAAAAAACCAACATGTATAGATGTATATGTATAGAAAAATATATTGGGTAAAATCTGTTAAGCCAATATTGTCTTAATTCAAAATTACACCTAATTTGAAACAACTGCTTTTTCCTAGGCCAATGGGATACTCTATTGTTTTTTAATAAAAACAACAGAAAGTTCAAATTCAGTTTCTGCCCCAAGAAAGCTATGTTTTATGTTAACAAAGCTCTACTGAAAACCACTCATGCTGGGAGCAGGGGTCTCCATCATGACCCCAGGGCGGGAGGATTGTCAGTGGTTAGCCAAGGTCCCGAAAGACTTGAAATTTTGCTTTCAGATGTGAGGGGATAATTAAATTTGGTCTGAATGAACCAGCCTTTGGAGAAGAGGAGGCAGAGATTAGAATGTAAGTTCCAAAGGCCTGTGTTACTTTTCCCTGTTCATAACTTGATCAGAGGAATGCCCAGAATGGATCCTATGTACCAGTACACATTCTTTTTTTAAATTGCAGTAGCATATATTCCTTTGTGTGACTTTACTTGAACAATGTTTTCTTATCCATTTTTGTGTTGATGGACAATTGGGTTGCTTTCAGATTTGAAGCACTGTAAGTGAAGCAGTGGCTAGAGTCAGGGGCTGGAGGAGGAGGAGTGGTATTAATGCTGAGGTCTGAACTGTGTTCCTTCAAAATGCCTGTGTTAAGGTTCTAGCCTCCAAAGTGACGGTATTTGGAGACAGAGCCTTTATAGAACTCATTAAGGTTAAGTGAGTTCATAAGGGTGGGGCCCTGGCCTGGCTTCCCAAGTGGCGCAGTAGTAAAGAATCTGCCTGCCAATACAAAAGACCTGAATTTGATCCCTAGGTCAAGAAGATCTCCTGGAGGAGGACATGGCAACCCACCCTAGTATTCTTGCCTGAAAAAAACTCCAAGGACAGGCTAGCCTGGCAGGCTATAGTCAACGGGGTCACAAAGAGTCAGACATGACTGAGCACACTAATCTGATAGGAACAGTGTGCTTATAAGAAGAGACATCAAAGAGCTCGGTGCACAAATAAGAGGTCCGGGGAACACACAGTGAGAAGGGGGCTATCTGCAAGCCAGAAAAAGAGCCCTCACCAGAACCCAACCAAGCTGGAACCCTGATTTCAGACTTCAGCCTCCAGAACTGAGAGATATGAGTCTCTGTTATTTACACAGTCCAGCCTGTGCTATTTTGTTATGGCAGCCTAAGCAGATTAAGAAGGGCAGATTGGGTGTGAACAAGTTACTGGTTAGACAGAGACACAATGGAACTTTTCACAGAAGGGTGAAGGAAACACTCTGTATCTTGATCTGACTAGTGGTTACATGGGTAGATATCTAGATAACCAGATTGCATCAAGCTGTCCATTTCAGATTTGTACATCTTTATGTCTTAACCTTAAAAAAGTCCTTCTCCTTCCTACCACCATCCTTCCCAATGGTCTTAGGTCAGGCTGCTGTCATAAAACACTATAGACTGGGTGGCTCATAAACAATAAAAATAGATTTCTCACAGTTCAGGAGGCTGAAATCTGAGATTAGAGTGCCAGGATTAATGTTGAGGGCTCTCCTTTGGATTGCAGACCTCCTGCGGTGTCCTCACTTGGCCAAGGGACCACGGATCTCTCTGGAGGCTCTTTTATACGGACTCCACCCTTAAAATATTCCATGCATGTGGGCTCCACCCTCATGATCTAAGACTACACTACCTAATACCATCACTTTGGGAGTTAGGAATTCAACACACATTTTGGAGGGACACAAACATACTTTAGTACCAAGAGAATCTGTGTTTAAAAAATATACCAAAATAGTCTGAATGCCTTTGAATAAGGCTGATAGGAGGGAAATTGACATATATGCTTTGTCTGATGTATTTATATACATATTTGAATATAATAAAAACTTAAGGGATCCTACAATTGCCCTAGATCAGCAAGGACCCAATGGCGGCGCTAGATTCAGACCCCGCCCCGTTCCCTAACTGCAGAGTCTGATAGCAAACCCGCAGCCAAGGAAATGTGCAGGAAGGACGCCCTGGAACATCCAAGACTTAGAGTGAGCAGGGGGGCCTGGGGTCAAGGGGGCAGCTCTGTGGGGTCCAGAGCCTGAGTCACCCCCTCTGAGGGACACCCTGCCTGCGCTGCGCCAGAGGAAGGAAGCTGAAGTAAGGGTGATTGGAAGGAGCGGGCGGAGCAAAACCAAGAGCTCCAGGAGGGGAGCTGCACCACCAGCTGGGCGGCCCGGCCAAGAACAACAGGAAGCTTCCATCCCACCCCTGCTCACTACAGCCCCGGCGGGGAGCCCGGGGTCATTCTCTCCAAAAGGCCTTCGGCAGATGTTACATAAACAAAACTTCCATTGACTCCAGTCTGGGCCTGGCCTAAAATAGCCCGCGGGCTTTCCCCCCTGACTCTGCAGTCTCTCCAGCATCCCTCAAGGTCCCCAGCGCTGATGAGCTGCTTGCCTCCATGTGTGGACAGTACTCTAGAGCGTCCTCAAGAGATTTCCCCAGCAGCAGAGGGCGGGGTCCCTTTGTTTTCCCTGGCAGATGTCCCTCTATGCTCTAAGACCTTTGATGGCTACTGAGCCAAGGGACACATCCCTCACCAGAGAGGCAGGAAGCCAGGTCTGAGGGATAGCTGGGTGGGCCGGCAGCAGGTGTGAGCGGGGTGGCTCCTCTCTCTGAGTCTCTGTCTCTCTCTCCCCACCCACTTCACAGGATGGAGTGTGAGTGGGAGCCCACGAGCAAGCTCTCCAGGTCAGCCCACGAGGCTTCCTTGTCAGGGCTTTCTTTTGAGCTTTGTGCCTTCTCCTTTCGAGCCTTCCTATGTGCCTTCGCGATTGAACCCTCTTCGAACTCTTTTTCTGAGCTCCTGTAAGCAAGCTCCTCTGACTCCATTTATACTTCTTCTTTTTGCAGAAAACCGTTCTTCCATCTGTGCACATCTGGAGCTTCACAGAGCTGTGACACAGCTGTGATGCCACCCTCGGCTTTACCACCTCCACACTGCCCCTGAACACCAATAATGATCTTTTCCCCCTGCGTTGCCCCAGAATCCTGACTCAAAAAAAAAAAAAAAAAAAAAAAAAAACCAGCATCAGCAGCTTAAAAAGATATTGGTTAAAAACTATGTGCCTGATACTATACTAAGCATTTTATGCTGTTTCATTTTATTTCTCATTGAGCAAGCCTATGAGATAGATGTGATGGTAATCTCCAGAAGACTTCAGAAGAGTAAACTGTAATTTCCTATATTTATAGAAGTATTATAGGGTGTGTCGATGATACAACAGAGGTGGAACACACCCAAGCCTGTAGGGCTAGTTTTCACATCTTAACCGCTGCCTCAGATGTCCTAGAAAACAGTCCATAGGGGCTTATAGCACCTATTTTCCATAGTCTTCCTTGGTCAAAATCCAAGCCCTCCTACTTGTTCTCAGTGTAATTAAATATATTATATTGATTAATTCCTTACTTAACCAATATTTATTGGGCATGTTATGTTCTCTAGGCAAGATGCTATTTAAGTCTACACAGGCCAAAAAGAAATAGCATGATGTATAGTATGTGAATATTTAGCTCATATTTTATTGACAATTGTACTTTGGTTGTGAGAGGGTCTTAAGTTTCTCAGGTTGAAGATCCCCAAACCAAGTCTCTGGCTAGGAACTAGCCGGTGTGCCAGTCTGCAGGAGAGAGGGAGGGAAGCATGTGGGGAGCTAGGAGGAACCCTGCATTGGAAAGGTCCACACTCCGACCAAGGGGCCAGAGCCAGGCCGTGGAGGTCCAGCAGGGGACTGATATAACCTGGGAAACCCTGGCATTCAGAGGAATTTAGTTCAGATCCAGATCTTACTTCCCTGTAGCTCAAATGGTAAAGAATCTGCCTGGGATGCAGGAGACCAGGGTTTGATCCTGGGTTGGGAACTTCCTCTGGAGAAGAGAATGGCAATCCACTCCAATATTCTTGCCTGGAGAATTCCATGGACAGAGAAGCCTGGCGGGCTACAGTCCATGTGGTCGCAGAGTTGGACACGACTGAGCGACTAACACCCACACACACCAGATCTTCTCTACTCTGGCAGCCTCTGTGCAGCTGGCTGCTTCCGGGGTTGTTCTAGGATAGCTCCAAGTCTGAGGCAGCCCTAAGACTGAGTCAAAGCCTTAGTTTATATCTAGAAAAAACCGCTATCTCTCTGGGTTCCCAAAGTTTTATTCTATATTCATGTTATTCACCTGTCCATCCATCCATCCATCCATCCATCCAGCCCAGAAACATTTCTCAAGCATCTACTATGTGCTAATTCCAGGTAAACAGAGATACGCAATGCATACAACATGATCATACTGCTGTACGTTATACATGAAAGTTGTTAAGAGAGTAAATACTAAGAGTTTTCATCGCAAGGATATTTTTTTCTTTTTTTGTGTGTGTCTATGTGAGATGATGAATGTTCTCTAAACTTATTGTGATAATCATTTCATGACATATGTAAGTCAAATCATTATGCTGTATACCTTAACCTTATACAGTGCCATATGTCAATTATTTCTCAATAAAACTAGAAGAAAAAGAAAGAAAAGGAACAAAATATCTTATCAACTGCTGAACCCAAGAATAAAGTCTAGTATGTCCATACAATGGAATACTCCTCAGCAACCAAAAGAAATGAAATATTAATACATTCAACAATATAGAAGAATCCTAAAATCATGATTAGTGAAAAAGTCCAGATAAATCTTCTCTCAAGAAGAAAGTTTTTAAATTGTATATTAATGAGATGGTAAAATTTATCTATATCTATCATGGCAACCATTTCACAATATATGGAAATCAAACCATCACACTTTGCATCTTAAACTTATGCAATAATATATGCCAATTATTTCTCAATAAAATTGGAAGAAAAAAAGTAATGGAATACAATCTTACCTTCTGGGAGCTCAAGTCCTAATGGAGGAGGTAGAAAGGAAACAGTGGTGGAGCACAATGCTAAGGAGACTGATTCCCAGGTGGCGCTAGTGGTAAAGAACGCAGGAGATGTAAGAGACATGGGTTCAATCCCTGGGTCAGGAAGATCCCATGGAGGAGGGCATGGAAACCTTTTCCAATATTCTTGCCCCTCTGTCCATGGAGAATCCCATGCACAGAGGAGCCTGGTGGGCTACAATCCGTAGCGTGGCAACGAGTCAGACACGACTGAAGTGGCTTAGCACACACACAGACATCATCACAGGCTATGAAGCCCAGGATGGAGACTCGAGTCGATCTTTGCAGGAGGTGCTGGTGGGTGTGTGTGTGCATGTGTGTGTGTGTACACCCACCTGTATCCATACACAGGGAGGTAGGGTGAGGCTGCACGGGGGCTTCCAAGAAGAGACTGCTGGGGACACTTATTTCCGTCTCTTGATGCTTCCTTCCATGTGGACACCTCCACCAGAGCACAGCTCCTGGACTCTTGCCACCACTTTATTCATCTCCTCAGGGGGAGAGGAATGACTTATCTGATCTGTGAGTCCAGGAGAGGGAACTGGGAGAATGAGTCAGTCATTCTTTGGCAGGGATCGTTCTTCTGCTCCCCTGTGCCGTAAACTTTACAGAGCCAGGCTTTTGCAGGGAACAGACTCTTTGTAACCTTCCCGGCAAGAGCCTGGGAAGTACGTTCAGTACAGAGGGAGAGATTAAAAAGCCACTTGGCTAATATAATCAAAGCCGCACTCACCAAGCCAGCTTGTATCAGCACTGTCATTTTGATCTCCATTTGCTTTATTGGATTCTCTCAATCTCCAACACAGATGATGCTTACTTAGGGTCTGGGCAGACATGTAGACAGGTGCAGAGGGGTGGGTGTGTCACTTAGGCTGGGCTGAAGGAAATCTTCACTCCACATGCTCAGTGAGACCAGGATCACCCTGAGCCCTGTAGACAAAGAAGACAAATTTTCAGGGACTCTCTTTGCCTCATCCCTTACTACAGAGCTTCCTGATTCAGGATGAAAGAAGCAAATCTGGACTGTCCTTTTTAAGAGTCTTTAATGGTCAGAACAAAGGTCACAAATGGTCCTTGGTTCAAACCTGGAACTCGCGCTGACTGTCCCACATCAGACCCTTGGGAGAGCAGCCTGCCTTACTTTCGGTCTGCTTTTATTTTGAAAGGGTCCCCATTTGCGAATGTGTTTTGGCTGGCTTTTTGGGAACACCTTTGCCCTGTTGTTTCTTGTGCTTGTTGACTTCCTGTGGAGCTAAACTTGGAATCACAGTTGTTCCTAGAAACAAATGCTGTATTAACCCATACACCTCTTGGGAAGCCCATCGGGATTGCTGACCCCCTTTTCCCAGATGGCAAGTTACTGAGATGCAAGGTGGCAGACCCAAAAGGCATTGGCAAAATCCCGAAGGGTCCCACTCAAATACCCGTTAGGATTTTCACATCAGGCAATGCTATTTCCTCATTGATTCTGTCAGCTCAACTGGTGGTAGCTGAAAGGTTTTGGTTTCAAAACCTTTCTCCCTGGTTTTGAAACCAAAAGCTTCAGCATCACTAACAGCCCAGTAGAGGGAGCTGTGTTAAACAATTTACTGAAGTCGAATGTAAAATACTTGGAATTAGCCAAACAGGTGGTCCCTGTGTATATTTTGGAACCTCCATTTATCAATAGGTGGTTACCTAGTTAAAAGCTCAGAGCCAGAGCAAAACTTCTGCAAGGTGGTATCTTGGGGTTTGTGGGCTGCCCTGGATTGTGCAGCTTGCTTCCATCAGCAAAACTTGGTTTTGGCTCAATGTGACAGTTGCCACAATTTGACAGGCTCACAGATTCCAGAGCAGGGCCTGGCTCCAACACAGTGAGGGAAATGGGCAATTGTGCTGACCTTGCACTCACACAGTAAGGGCTGCTCATGTTCACGGTCTCTGAAGATAGATCCTATGTCAGAGAAACCTGCAACTTAGGGAGTTTGCTAGCGACTACCTTCAAGGGTAGTGGATGGGAAGGGAAGACAGGGATTGGAGGGTCTCACAGAATGTTTGGAGCTGGTATTCACTTAACCCATTAGCTCACTGTGCAGACTTGGACTTGGCTAAGTTCAAATCCACGGCAGCCCTCAATAAAGACTTTTATTGAGCAAACCTCTAACAGCAAGACTATTGTGAAATTGGAAAATATGAAGCAGAAGCAATATATGTGTGTGTCTGTTTGGGTTTATGTAAGAATAGGAATTACCAAAACTGATTGCAAGTCATGAAAGATAAAATGGCAAAGACAGGAAAGCTGGCAAAACTAGCATCTTTGAGAATTGATGGTATTTTAAATAAACACATCTGTTGGGAAATAAGGAAACAAAATGATACACAGGGAGACTGGACCATGTGTACTAGTTTTCTGGAGCTGCTGTAACAAAAATCCCACAGACTGGGTGGTTTAAAAAAAATGGAAATTAAAAAAATTCCTGCAGCTCTGGAGGTGGGAAGTCTAAGATCAAAGAACCGGCAGGCTTGGTTTCCTCCCTTCTTGGCTCACAGGCGGGCACCCTCTCGCTATCTCTTCCCATGGTTATCCACCTGTGTACTACCACCTCTGGTCTATGTCTTTCCCTATAAGAGCACTGTCATGTCAGATTAGAACCCTCCCTAATGTCCTCATTCTAACTAAATGCCTCTTTAAAGAACTTACCATGACATTCAGAGATCCTGGGGGTTGGGACTTCCATGCGTGAATTTTAGGGTGGCATAGTTCATCCCCTAACACCATGAATGTCTATGACAGAGAAACGGTACTGATTACTGTAGATAATGCTAGTTATTATAACAGATAAGTCCTGACATTTTAGGGCTTAACACAATAAAAAGAATTCTTTTCATTCAAGTCCAAGTTTGTTTCAGTTAGAAGTTGTGGGGCAGCTGGACAAAGGGTATAGTCATTTAGGGATCTAGTAACCATCTTCAACACATGCAAAGGACACTTTGGACAAAGAAGTTAGAAGGAAAGTGTGGCGAGACCATGCAGCTCTACTGGTCTTAACCCAGGAGTGATACATCGTTTACACTTACAGTCCATCAGCCAGAGCTAGTCCATCACCCCTGCCTGGATTCAAGGGCCTTGGAAATGCAGTTTGTGTATAAACCCAGGAGAGAAGCGGGTTGGGTGACCATCCAGTCAGTCTCTGCCACAGGAATGAAGCAAGTGAGTTGCAAGTCTAAAGATGGGCCATTTGTTCTGGGGACTGGCAACCAGGTACTGGAGAGAGAGTCTAGCACACAGAACTGAGGTAGTGAGGGATGCTTGGAGATTCCCAAAGCCAAGCTGAATCTTAGTCTTCAGAGGTGCTTCCCAACCTATTCACATCCCAGTACATGTGGAAAATGATCATTTGTGTTCTATGTGTGAGATACAAATGAGGCTATTCAAGGTCAGGGGTGAGAGTTCCAGAGCTCTAACCTCTCCAGGGGGCCACGTGACCACTGTGAAGGCTGAGTCAGTCAGTCAGTCAGTCCATTCAGTCGTTCAGTCGTGTCCAGCTCTTTGCGACCCCATGAATCTCAGCACGCCAGGCTTCCCTGTCCATCACCAACTCCCAGAGTTCACTCAAACTCACATCCGTCAAGTCAGTGATGCCATCCAGCCATCTCATTCTCTGTTGTCCCCTTCTCCTCCTGCCCCCAATCCCTCCCAGCATCAGGGTCTTTTCCAAAGAGTCAACTCTTCTCATGAGGTGGCCAAAGTACTGAGGAAGAACATATATTGATGACCTGTTTGCAACATGGTTGTGAGCTGCCACTCAGGGGGCAAAGTGTGGTCCAGAGAACAAAGCAGGTGATATATACCAGGAGTGTATTCTGTGATGATCAAAACCTACTGTTGCCATCATGGGCTAAAACCCACAAGAGGGGAACCAGGGACTATAAAAACATGGGGAAGCAGAATTGTGAAGGCTCTGAGGATGATCAGGTGCTGGGATCACAGACTTTGTCCTCATCTGGAAACCACATTCAGAATGGGAAAGTCCCTCCTGGCGCACAGGACTAGCAAGCTGAACTATCAATTATGTTATGTTTGTAGCCAAAATATGAAAAGAACTCATAAGACCCAGTAGCATGAGAACAATCCAATTTAAAGGTGGTCAGAGGAATTGAATAGACACTTTTCTAAAGACAAATGGCTAATGAGTACACGAAATGGGGCTCAACATCACTAACCAGGGAAATGCAAGTCAAATCCACAACAAGTTATCTCCTCACAACTGTTGGACTGGCTGTCACCAAATAGACAAGAGATAGTAGTGTTGACGAGGCTGTGGGGAAAAGGGAACCCTTGTGCAGTGTTAGTAAGAATGTAAAATGATTCAGTCACTGTGGAAAACAATTGGGAAGTTCCTCAGAAAAAGTAAAAATATAATTACCATATGATTCCATAATTCCAACTGTAAGTATATATTTAAAGGGGATGAAAACAGGGTATCAAATGAGATAACTACAGCCCCATGTTCACAGCAGCACTCTTTACAATAGCCAAGACATGGAAGCAACCTAAATGTCCAGACAGATGAATGGATAGAGATGTAAAATATTATCCAGCTCTCAGAAAGAAAGAAATCATGCCATTTGTGAATGGATCTTGAGGGTATTATGCTAAGTGAAATAAGCCAGACAGAGAAAGACAAATACTCCAAAGTATCACTTATACCTGGAATCTTAAAAACAAACAAACAAACAAACAAAAAAATCTAACTCCTAGACACAGAGAGTAAAACAGTGGTTGCCAGAGGCTGGGGGGTTGGGGAATAGGGAGATGTTGATAAAAAGGGTACAAAGTTTCAGGTGTGAGATGAACAAGGTCTGAGGATCTAACTTCAAACATAGTGACTATAGTTGACAACACTATTGTATAACTGAATTTTGCTGAGTGTAGTACTTAAATGTTCTCTTTAAAAAAAAAAAGATAAATATGTGAGGTGATGGATATGTTAATTAACTAGACAGGGAGAATTCTCTCAACATGTATCAAATCATCACATGTACCCTTAAATACCTTAAATAACATATTTTATTTGTCAATTATACCTTAATAAAGCTGAAATTTGTTTACAAAAACAAGAAAAGCACAAAGAAGAAGAAAACAGAACAAAGGTCCCAACATAGGTTCAATGTTATAAAAAAAAGTATACATGCTATCTTTGGTTTGGTTTAAATCACCTCCACTTTCAATTAACAAATATTAGCTTCAACTATTAAAAAACTTCAGCTGATGCTTACAAATTATGGAAAAATGCAGGTAGATCCCATGGCATAGAGGCCGGAGGCCAGTTAAAAAGTTCATATGCTTTTAACGGACTCTCCACTAAAGGAAATAAACCTGCATCCTCATGATTATCAGAGAATCTTTGCAATGTTATCTGGATATCTTAGATTACAAATGCCAGGTAGCACTTTAAAGTAATTTACAGTATACTTGGAGATTAAATGACATTTTTGTCTAAAAACCAGCTCTTTCTCAGAAATTGTTCTTGCTTCCTACGAAGTTATGAAAAATAAATTGGAGAAATCTTTTTATTAAGATTTTTAAAGTAAACAAATAGCTTTCAGGATAATATCCAATCCTTTGTCATTTCCTTTCTCCATTTTCACCAAATATGGGAACGTTTAACCACACAGGAAGAAGTTGGTGGGTTTGGAAAGTTGCTGAATTCTCTTATTTGAATCAATCCACATTAAACACAAGCTGCTGTTTTATTAGCAAGTAAAGGATAAGCATAGCTTATGCTGAGTGGAATGTGGATGAGAATTCCTTCTTAGTTCAGAGATCCTGGAACAAATGAATGATTCCAGTAGAAACCTGAGGAGAGAAGGATATCCTGAGAGTGGGTCAGACCAAATCATCCATTTATCAAATCCGTGACGCTCACAAAAATGCAGCTTCAAAGAACCATGGACACCTGAGGTCTGTGCACCACTGGGGCGGTGTGTGAGATGATTTAGATGTAAAGATGAACAATTTTAACAATAATGTATTCAAATTAATGTATGTTAGAAAAAACATATCCTGCACAATTAAACCATGATTTCATCAATATTACCTAGAGTGAAAGTAGAGTAACATTTTAAATTATTAAGGAGGCAATTAATATTAAGCACGATTGATCCTCATTATTCATGGATTCTGAATCTGAATTTGCCTGCTTGCTGAAATGTACCTGTGACCCCAAAGCCAGTACTTACAATGCTTCCACGGTCATTGGCTGATGTGCAGAGGAGCAAAAAATTGTATTGCCGGACCTGCAAGTTCTCAGCTGAGACTGGACAGGTGACTTGATGACTTCTTTTTTCAGTTCACACCCTGCAAACGTGTCCTTATCAAGGTCTATTTAGTGCTATATTTTGTGCTTCTCATTGGTGGTTTTGCTGTTTTAAATGGCCCCTAGGCTCAATTCTGAAGCTGGACTTGTGTTTCTGAGTACTAGAAGGCTATAATGAGCCTTACACAGAAAACAGAAAACACGTGTGTTAGATTAAGCTTCACTCAGGCCTGAGTTGCAGTCTTGTTGACCATGAGTTCAACAGCTATGAATCAATAATATACATATATTATAAAAGTAGCCTTAAAAAAGAAACACACATCAAACCAAGTCCCATATTGATCTGTTGGTGACAATATTGTGATCAGAGGCTCACAGGAATCTAGGCCCTGTATTTCCCCAGGAGCAACGTTTCACTACTTGCTTACTCAGTGCTGTTGACTGGTAATTGTGGTTCACTTGGAAAGGTGCCACCACACCGCCCTTTTACGAAGGCCTTGTTGCCTAGCTGAAGGGAGTGTGGTCAACAGCTTTCAGCTGGTGGCTCCTCTAGGCCCAATCCTGTGCTTCACATTTATCTTTAATAAACATCTCATATCCCAACTGTTGGCTTCCCTGGTGGCTCAGCAGTAAAGAATCCATCTGCCAACACAGGAGATGCACGCTCGATCCCTGGGTCAGGAAGATCCCCTGGAGAAGAAAATGGCAACCCATTCCAATATTCTTGCCTGGGAAATCCCATGGACTGGGGAGCCTGGCAGGCTATAGTCCATGGGGTTGCAAAAGAGTCAGACACGACTTAGAGACAACACAACAATTCCAACCTTCATTTCAGCTTCATTTTCTGAAGAACACAACCTGTAAGGTGGTTCACACATTTGGCAAAGTATACATTATCCAACCAAACTTGAGTCCACTTGCCCAATCACAGTAAAGTCAGTTACCGACACTGGTTATGGTGAAGGAAAGTACAGCGTTCATTGCAGGGCATCAAGCTAGGAGTTCAGGCAGTTAGTGTCTAAGAGACCTGGACTCCCTGATGGCTTTCAGGGAAAAGTTTTCCAAGACATGGTGAGGAGGGGGTTTTGGGGTGCGTGGTCAGCTCATGGACATTCTTCTGGTTGGTGGGTGGTGAGGTGATCGAGAATGAACATCATCATTAACCTCCTGTTTCCAACTGGCCTGGGGTCAGTATGTAGTTATCAGTGATCAGTGATCGTGATCAGTATGTAGTTAACTTCTCCCACCTGGTGGGGAATTCAGTATCTGCAAAACAGCTCCAAGGACGTGGCTCAGAATGCTATCTATGGCCATTGAGGAGGAACTAAAGATCCTTGACTTTGTTTAATGGCTAAACTATTATTATTTTGCCTTCTTGACTGCTTTCCTTTGTTTCTGTGATTTCTCATTTCTTGTATTAAATTTATTATTTGGAACTCAGGGAAAGCCTAGGAGGCTAGAGGTTTTCTATGAAAAAGATGCAGGCCGAGGACACGGAGTGGGGAGGAGGGGTGGGAATCTGTCCTGGGAAAGGCCTGATAGGGTCCTGCTCCGGTACATATAGAGAAACACTTTGCTAAGACTCTCCTTTCTTCCCCTCCTGCCCTCCACAGATGGCAGCCTACTTGCTCTTATCCTCATGGTTCTGGACTCTTGGTCTGAATCCAAACTCAGATACCCATGCCCAGCCCTAAGCTACTGCTTGAGGCTGTGAAGTCTGGGTCTTGATAGAGGACTTATTTAAGGAGACAAGAGAGGCAGGGTGGGGGACTGGAATCCATCCTGTGCTCCCCTCACCAAATCATGGGTCCTGGGTGGAGGGTGCCTGTCCCTAACTGGCTCCCAGGAGCCTATGGCTAGCAGTGGCCAAGCTGTCTCCCGGTCTCTACTCTCATGGGCCTGCACCCTCCTCTCCTCACTCTCGCTGTCTGAAGTGAGGCCTTCATCTCTTGCCTCAGAATCTTCCATTATCTGGGCTCCTTGCTCCTTAATTCCTTCCTCCTGGAGGAGATCAGTGGCAGAAACACTCCCATTTCTAAGCCTTGCCTTTGAGATTCAGTGCTCATACCAGAAAGCACCGAGGAGGGTTAGCTCGCATCTTTATTCCCTCCCAGCCTCTCTAAATTAGAGAAGGAAATGGCAACCCACTCCAGTGTTCTTGCCTGGAGAATCCCAGGGACAGTGGAGCCTGGTGGGCTGCCATCTATGGGGTCTCACAGAGTCGAACACGACTGAAGTGACTTAGCAGCTGCAGCAACAGCCTCTCTAAATCATGTGTGTGTTCTGCAGGCCAAAATAAGGACAGTGTAACATCTCACTGGGACGTGCTTCCAAATAGCTCTGAGAATTTTATTTTTTAAAAAAAGCCAGTGTTTACTGGGACTCACTACATGTCAGACACTGCTGAGAACTTCACGTATTTTGATCTCATTCAATCTTCCTAACACAGGGAGGAAACACAGGCTTAGAGAGGTTGCCGAGGTGCTCTTGTCTGACTACAGAGCTAGAGTAAGCTCTCTCTAAAGTCAGGTGTGATGTCAGAGGACTTGTTTTCAGGCAAAGGCTCCTGCTGCTGGAAACAGCGGAAGGAGAGGAGGGCCCAGGTAGCTGATTGCCCCTGCCTTTGGAGTGGAGGGAAAACACTACTCTCACTTCCCTTTGAAGGAGGATGAGTGAGAAGTTAGGAGTGTGGGATTAACAAACTACAATATGTAAAATAGATATGCAACAAGGATTTAACAGGGAATTATAGCCATTGTTTTTTAATAACCTGTAAGGGAGCATGAGGGCTTCCCAGGTGGTGCTAGTGGTAAAGAACCTTCCTGCCAATGCAGGAGATATAAGAGATGTGGGTTTGATCCCTGGGTTGGGAAGATCCCCTGGAGAAGGGCATGGCAACCCACACCAGTTTTCTTGCCTGGACAATCCCATGGACAAAGGAGACTGACAGGCTACAGTCCATGGGGTCACAAAGAGTCAGACACAACTAAAACGATAACATGCACCCAAGGGATTATAATCTGCAAAAGTATGGAATCACTATGTCTATACCTGAAACTAACACAATACTATAAATCCACTATACTACAATAAAAAAGAAGAAAATGTACACACTGCTTTATTTAAAATGGATAACCAACAAGGACCTACTGCATAGCACAGGGACCTCTGTTCAATGTTATATGGCAGCCCGGATGGGAGAGGAGTTTGAGGGGAGAACAGATACATGTATATATATGGCTGAGTCCCTTTGCTGTTCACTATCACTATCGTTTGCTGAAATTATCACAACATTGTTAATTGGCTATACTACAATACAAAATAAGGTAAAAAAAAATTTTTTTTTTCCATTTTTTAAAGATTCAACTCGAGCTTAAAGCTGCACCAAGAGGAAGAGTCCAGCATTTGAGTTTGGTTGGCTTTGCTTTAACAATGGGCCTAATAATCTATCTTCACTGAAAGACCATTTCCTCTGCACCTGCATTCAAAATGCATACAGAGGCCAGTGTTTTAAGGAAGAATTATTCACAGCCTCTCATTTGCTCAAATGCAGCCCATTCTGAACCATGTCACAGTTTAAGGATGTCAAGGCCTCTTAAAGTCAGGAGGTGGAAACAAGGAGAAGTGAGGCTGATCATTCTTGGCCACTTGGTTCTTGAAATTTCAAAGGAACAAAAAATTGAAAGAAGATTAAAGATTAAGCTGTGGGTTTCAGTTAGAATTTTTTTCATTTCTTCTGGGAGAAACAAGAAAATTGACGGCCTTTGATAGATCTCTGCATGGACATTTTGTCACTGTTTGAAGAGTCTTCAGAAATAAACTCTGATTGTAAATCAACTACATCTCAATTAAAAAATAAAATAAATATTAAAAAAATAAGTTGAATTTCATCCCAAGATTCTTAAGTTGAGCCTTGCTGTGGATCATAGCAATGTGATGGGCAAGATGACTCTTCTTTTGTTTCTCCAAGATTCATCCAGAAGACCATTTCTGTTGGTGAATAATCTGATTTATGAGCCTACCGATTGGAGACCCAAGCAGGGATGTTAATAGCATTCCAAGCTTCAACCAGACACCCCAAGCTGTTTGCTGCTCTGGTATAATGGAAGCTCTGCAGTCAATCTCCTTAAAGTTTCTGAGATTCCTGTGGCCTTAGACTTCCAGCCATCATTCACCGATACTCAGTTCACTGACTGGCTATCCTGCATTTCAGACTCATTGCACCCAGTCCAGGCCCCAGAGAACTGCCTTCACTCTTGAGCGTCTTCTCAATCTACATTTTCCTGTGTAAAAGAAGTGACGGGAAAGGCCAGACAAATCAGAACACATCTCTAAAAATCCTGGAGCCTGGAGGTTATGGTCACCAGCTTTGGAGTCAAATGGATCTGGATTGAAATCCTGCTCTGTTGTTTATTAGCTGTCTGACCCTGGACAAGTTACTTGACTTCTCTCTAAACCCCAATTCCTTGTCTGTAAAATAGATATAGTTGTAAATGCCTCATCCCATGCTGTGAGAATGATGTGAGACAATGCATGTATAGCACTTCAAGATGGAGAGTCATTCAATATTGGAAGACTATTAGAAGAGAAATTCAATACATCATCAAAAAAATCTCATTTGGAACCTTAAAAACATTAAGTGAAAAAAGCCAGACACGAAGGACACATGTAGCCATTTATAAAAAATGTGTGTTAAGAATAGGCAAATCTATGCAGAAGGCTATGGCAACCCACTACAGTATTCTTGCCTGGACAAGAGGAGCCTGGAAGGCTACAGTCCATGGCATCACAAAGAGTCAGACACAACTGAGCAACCCACACACACACACACACACACACACACACACACACACACACACGCACAGGGACAGAAAGTAAATGAGTGATGGCCTAGGGCTGGAGGGTTGGAGAAATTGGGCTTGAGTGCCAGTGGATATGGCATTTCTTTGGGGGATAATAAAAATATTCTGGAAATAGGTAATAGTGATGGTTATATAAATTTGTGAATATACTAAAGCCTACTGAATTGTATATTTTAAAAGGATAAATTTTATATGTGTAAATTAGTTCTCAAAAATAGTTAATTTTTAAAAAAATAGCTCTTATGAACTAAAACTATGAATTCTGAAGCTAATTTGTTTCATGGACTGGAATCAGAATGATCCATCTCATTGGAAGACTATGTCTCTTTCTAGGTGAATCATCTGTTCTCTGATGACTGCCCAGTAATTGTCAACCCACTGCAATCTCAGCATTTGTAGTTATCAGTAGCTCTCTTGTCACCCCATGAAATTTATGGGCAGGAAGAGGCAGCCTATGCCCTTAGTTGGGAAGGTACCTTGCATCTCAGCTCATCTGGGAGATGTTGCAGGTGGTAAATGAGGTGTTTTCCCTTTATCTTGGGTCGAAAAACGATGGCAGGAAACAGAAGTGAAAGTCTTTGGGTTAACTGAATATTTTGATGTTTCACAGCCATTGGTTCTAGCTTAAGTTGTGTGTGTGTGTGTGTGTGTGTGTGTGTGTGTGTGTGTGTTAAAGCAGGGTAGTAGAAGAGAGAGACTTTGCCAAAAGGAAAGAGGGGAGGAGTTTGGATGAGTCAATGTCTATTGCAAAACCAGAGTGGATTAATTCTGGAATTTCATTGAGCACACTCAATGCTTCCAAAATATAATTGAAAAAATGTGCAGTGTTTTCAGATTCACATCTCAGACAGAGTTGTCAGCACTGCTTAGGGACAATTTCTTTCTGCGTGAGTAGGGCTACAGATTTTGATAAAAATTATTCCTTCACTGTTTGGAATGTCTGAATAGATTTGTGGTCTTTCATTTTGCTTTAAAACATGATTAAATATGCTTTAAAAATCAAAGACTTCTGTCTGGTTTTTTGAATTTCTTCCAGACTCATAGCTGGTTAATATATAGGCCAAGTTGATTTTTTTTTTGGGGGGGGGTGTCTAATAATATCAACTGAGATTCTTCCAAAGGGAAAAAACAATTTATAAAAGAGAAGGAATCATTTGTATACCACACTAAGATATCAAGAAATGTTCCAAAATCTTTATCAGAAATATTTAATTTCAAAAACACTTTGCTGGAACTTCTAGGTAGAGTATACAGTCTGGGAGAAGGTAAGAGAGATCTCACTCAGCGCAGGAAGAGAATCAAGATGAGAGTAAACCTGAATAGGTTCTCCTTCAACCAGTGAGGGTACACTGGGCTCTTTTATTCCTTGTGTTTTTATTGAGAATGTGCTGTATATTGAGAGTTAGCTGAGACTGAAGGTCCTACATGCTGTGTTGTGTACTAACAACATTCAAGAGACTATGTAAGGTATCTTAGCTCAAGATGCTATGATAAAACCTGTGTCTTAAACAACAGAAATTGATTTGTTACATTTCTGGAGACAAGAGAGGCCAAGCTCAAGGTGCCAGCCAATTATGTTCCCACGGAGAGCCCTCTTTTCAGTTTGCAGGTGACTATCTTCTTGCTGTATCCTCACGTGGCAGAGAGAGGGGAGGGAGGGAGAGAGAGGTCTCAAGTCTCTGCCTCTCCTTTTAGGGGCACTAATCCCATCATGGGTTCTTTGGTGGCTCAGTGGTAAAGAATCCGCCTGCCAGAGCAGGAGACTCAGTGGGCTCAGTCCCTGGATTGGAGAAGGGAAAGGCTATCCATTCCAGTATTCTTGCCTGGAGAATTCCATGGACAGAGAAGCCTGGCAGGCTGAAGTCCACGGGGTTGCAAAGAGCTGGACATGACTGAATGAGCATATACACACACACAATCCCATCACAGGGGCTCCACCCTTGTGACCACATTAGACCTAATCACCCCTCAACACATGACTTTTGTGGGGGGTGGGGGGGACATGAACATTCAATCCGCAGCATTGGGGAGGAAAAATACTCCTACATGGATGGTCTGAATATTTAGCAAGCAGCAAATAACAATAACTACCATGTACTGACCACTTAGTACGTCTGGACATCTACTGGGAATTCCATTTATTCTTCACAGAAACCAATGAGGTCTTTGCGGTCTTGTCCCTTTTATAGTTAAGGGAACTGAAGATCTGGGAGGTTAAATAAATGGGCCTAACATCAAGGAACATGGCTTGGTTTGTCCAAAATTGGAACCAATCTATTTGGTGCACGCTTTTGACTCTGCAGATTTGAAATTTTGAAACTGGATTAACAATACTCTGCTTCCAGACTCTGCCAACCCTTTGATTCTGTATCCTTAGAGATCCTTTTACAGCCTGGTGAGTTTCTCCTTGGAACTTCCACTCGTGAGTGATGGAGCTGCTGAAGTCAGAAATCTGCAAGTTAGTAAAGGTGCTCCCTTCTCCTTGGCCAGAGCAACAAGATAAGGATTCTAGAGGTTCTGCCCCCTTAATTTCCTTGCAGTCCATCTTCTCCCACTCTGTCTGTTGCTATGATTCAGAACTTTATCATTTCATTGCATTACTTATAACAGCCTCCTTACTGCCCTCCCTGACTCTAAATTTGCCCCTTCCCTTTCATGCTTCCCCAAAATGTTTTTACTCCCAAAAGTAACTTTTTGAAAAATCTGAACCCTATCTTACCTACGACTAAAAAAGTTCACTCTCTTTTCATTGTTTCGGGATAAAGTTGAAGTTTCTTGATAGTCCTTGAAATGACACTGCTGTTTTGGCTTTATCTTTCCAGATTCATTTACTATGTAATACTCCCTTACTCAAGATTAGAGATTCCCTGGTGGCTCAGATGGTAAAGCATCTGCCTGCAATGCAGGAGACTGGGTTCGATCCCTGGGTCAGGAAGATCCCCTGGAGAAGGAAATAGCAGTCCACTCCAGTACTCTTGCCTGGAAAATACCATGGACGGAGGAGCCTGGGGGGCTACAGTCCATGGGGTCACAAGGTGACTTCACTATCTTTCTTTCAACAGAAAACTAAAAAGTGATATAAACTATTAAATATTGACTTTTTCCCCCCTTCTCATATGAAAAGAATGTTTTTTCAAGTCTCCAAAACCCAAGTTCTTCTTCACTGCTCCATTTTCTTCATCATGTGGCTTCCACATCATTGGCCAAGATGGCTGCTTGAGATCCAGCTTCTGCACCCACATTTTAAACCACAGGAAGGAAGCGGGACCAAAGAAAGTCTTACTCCTCCCCTGATGGTCCCTTCTAAGAAGTGCCACTTAGTAATCTTCCTTTAGGCTCCATGTAATTGTCACATGGCCGCATTTGCTGCAAAACAGATTTGGGAAATGCAGTCACTGTTTAGGGTGGTCATATATCCAGCAAAGTACTGGGGACAAGTAGTAAACTCTGACACTTTCCCTCTCAATTATTTGCAGCAGCCTCTGCAGAAGCTGTTCTTTCTGCCCTTGGTCTGCATCTCACCTGCATGTCCCTGAGAGCACTGATTATGCACCAGACACGTAGATGTTCTTGTGTGTCTCACCTTTAGGCAGAGAATTTCTTGAGGGCATGGACGACTGTCTGGCATTCAAGTCCCAGGTTTCTGTTTTTTTTTTTTTTTTCTTTAAATAGATCACTGTCTTTAGCTTAAAAGGAGAAACATAACCATAGATGTCTCTGTCTGTGGACACAGCTTATAATTCTACACAAGAAACATGCATTGCAAAAGTACTCCAACTACTGATACAAAGCCTCCTCTTTGAGGAGGTGATCTTTGAACTGAGATCAGAATTAGGAGAAAGTGTCAATCAAGAGATCAGAGGGAAGGGCCTTGTGGGCAGAGAGTTCAGCTAGGACAAAGCTTTGATTTGAGGCAGGAAGGGATGAAGCAGTGTGGCTGGAAAGCAGCATGTAAGAGGGAGGCAGAAGGTGCTGCTATGGGAGTGATGGTAGGAACAGACCCCCTGCCCTGTGGAGGTGGCATCACATGGAGGTTTTAGGAATGGGTTCTGGAATATGCCACTTGCATGGTTCTACCACTTACTACCCAGGATATCTTGGGTAAGTTGCTTAGTTCCTCTGTGCCTTGGTTTTCCCATCTGTAAAATGGTTATAGAATCATGTCTTTATAGAGCAGTTGTTAGACTTCAACGAGTTAGCCTGTGGAAAGCAATGCCTGAAACATTGCAAGGACTCAGTGTGTCCTTTACACCCTTCCTAATGTGTGTCAAGCTTCCTGCAACTTCTGTTTTTCCAATATCTCATACCCACAACCAGCTTCTATCACCCCGCCTCCCCCTCCCCGCTCTCTACATTTAGTTAGGTGCTTTCTCATTTACGATTATGTTGAACTGTATATAACAGAAAATATATAACAGGAGTTAAAGGGAGGAAATTTATTTTCCTTCCAAGTAGAAATCCTGAGGTAGCAGGCCCAGGCTGAGATGACGGCTCTGGGGACCCTGGTTCTTCCATCTTTCTCCTCTATTATCTTTCACTCTGGCTTCCGATAGTTGCTGGAGTTCCAGCCATTATCACACCCACATTCCAAGATGAAAGGTAGAAGGGAGAAAAGACCAAAAGGCATCGCAGCACTGTTTATAATAGCCAGGACATGGAAGCAATCTAGATGTCCATCAGCAGATGAATGGATAAGAAAGCTGTGGTACATATACACAATGGAGTATTACTCGGCCATTAAAAAGAATACATTTGAATCAGTTCTAATGAGGTGGATGAAACTGGAGCCGATTATACAGAGTGAAGTAAGCCAGAAAGAAAAACACCAATATAGTATACTAACACATATATATGGAATTTAGAAAGATGATAATGATAACCCTGTATGCGAGACAGCAAAAGAGACACAGATGTATAGAACAAACTTTTGGACTCTGTGGGAGAGGAAGAAGGTGGGATGATTTGGGAGAATGGCATTGAAACATGTATACTATCATGTAAGAAATGAATCGCCAGTCTAGGTTCGATACAGGATACAGGATGCTTGGGGCTGGTGCACTGGGATGACCCAGAGAGATGATATAGGGAGGGTGGTGGGAGGGGGGTTCAGGATTGGGAACTCATGTACACCCGTGGCGGATTCATGTCAATGTATGGCAAAACCAATACAGTATTGTAAAGTAAAAAAAAAATTTTTTTAATAAAAAATAAAGAGCAAAAATAAATAAATAAATAACAAAAGGCACACTCCTTTAATACTGTTTCTGAAACCCCACCAACAACATGCTGTTATTCCATCAGCCAGAACGACAGACCCCAGCTAGAAGGGACACTGGCACCCTGCATGTGGTTTGGTTATTGAGGCTGAATCTTTCTGGGATAGGCCCATCTTCTTTCTCACTGCCTAATTCTAATGCAATCTCTCATTCTTTGTCTCCTAGGCCACTTCTCGTGGGCTCTCTGCCTAAGGTTCCCACCTTCAGCCCATCTTACACATGAACAGTCTTCCTAGATATTAACACACTATTGACTGGAGATGTAGTATGGCCACAGGCATTAGTTTCTGCAAAAATCCCCTGGTCAATAATGTGTTAAGTGTCTCGCATCTCCTTTGAGCAGAACCCACAAACTAGCATCTCACAAGCAGCATCCAGCCAACAGAGTTTGATTGACCTTCATGTATTTTGAAAAATAAGTGAATTGATCAAAATGTAACAAACCAAAAATCACTCAAAAATCCTGTGTTTCCCTCTTTTGATAGCAGAGACTCAGGGCCTGCACCCCTGAATGGCAATAATAGCTGCGGTGAGTAATCACTCACGGCTCTGGATAGAATTTGGGATTTCCAGTCTGCCCCAATCCTCACCTATTCGTCCTCTTGCTTCACACCCAGACCAGTTCCCTAATTTACATTTCCTGAGCATCTCCTTTAAAGACTTGAGGTTATGAGTCTTGACTGAAAGTCTAAAACTCCTTGTTTGCTCTTTAAGGCTCTCCTACTAACTGGCCTTTGTTCTCTCTTCCACATTAACTTTCCTTGATCCAGCGTTATGTGCGCTGTGCCCCAAACACTCCCCACACCACACCTCTTATCAGTTTTATGAGACCAGAGGCCATGTCTGTTTTGTTCATCAAACTATTCCCAGCCCTTCCCAGCCATGCTCACGATGAATGCTCAATAATTCATTGTTCAATAAATCAATGAACCAGTACTTACATTTTCCACTTCCCTATTTTTGTGCATGTTTCCACTCTCTAAATTGACCTTCTCTCATATCCACATGATTGGGACTTAACCATCCTTCACAGTCAAGCCCCTCCTCTGTGAAGATCCCCAACCCCTTGCCAGAAGTAACTTTATCCTTCCCTGAACTCCTGTAAAACCCTCAGGCTTTTAGAAATCATAGAGCTCCCAGGTCACATATCCCAAAGTGTCCAGGACTTCTACTCTCAGGAAGGAAACCAGGTTGTGGAAGACTCAACAGGCCTGAGACTCAGTATGCCAAATGACTCTGGTTACTGTGTTTGGGGAGGAATGGGAAGAAGACTGGAGTCCACTGAAGCCATCCAAGCAAGAAATGATGGGAACTGTGGCCCCAGGGTTGGCAGGGAGGGTGGAAAGAAGTGAATGGATCTGAGAGACTATAGGTATATAGGAGTGTCGGGATTGGATGATATAATGGAACAGATAGTAAAGGCAAAGAAAGGGAGACTTTCAAAGTGACTTTCAAAGCGATTGCTGGCTCATGCAAGAAATGAATACTACTATTACTCCTTGAAAGAGGAAAGACTTAGGGAGAACCAGGCCTTGGAGGTTCATTTTGGCCTTGTTAATTTTGAAACTCTTTGAGACATTCAAGCTGAAATGTCTAGAAAGAGGTTAGGTTTATGGGTTTGGAGCTCAGAAAAGTTTTCTGGGCTGAGGATGCAAATTTGAAAAATATCAGGATTATTAGTTGTTGAAACTCTGGAAATGTTATGATTGTTGGATGACTAGGGATATTGTAGAGACGGGGCTCGTGGCCAAGTCTCAGGAAGCTGACACTTAGTAGCCAAGGAAAAACTGAGCCTGCAGAGCACATAGAGAGGTAGTGTCCAAAGATCTAGGAGCAGACTAGGCGAGGATTGTACTGGAAAGCGGAGGAACAAAGGGTCTCAAGGTGGAAGGAGCGATAGGCTGACGAGCGGTTAAGGAAGATGGAAACTGACAGACGCCACTGCTGTGGCATCATGTGCGTCATGAGCGACCTCTGAAGGTGCCGTTCAGAAGGCTGCTGGGCGTGGTAGAAGAAAGCCCACTTGAGAGTGTTGGCTGGGAGATGAGGCTAGGGAGAGACTGAGCACAGCTGTGGTACCCAGGCCAGCAGTGGATAAGTGATGTAGACTTTACAGTCATCCTTGGATAGGACAGAACGTGTCTGTGGGTTTTAGTGATACAGAGGTCATGGGTGTCCTTGGGAAGAAGCAGCCACTGTGGGAGGGTATGAGGGTTGGAAGAGAGGTTAGAGGATTTGAGGATGGGAAAGGAAATGGAGACTATGAAAACGAAGTGGCCGCGTAATGAAAACCAACTTCCCTCTCCTTTGTCTCTCTGCTTCCACTCATGTGAAGTGCTTAATGGGAGCCTCACTCACCCCCTGGCTCCTCCAGCAAAAAGATCAACAGTGGTAGCAAGGAAGAGGAGATACAATGTGTGTGAAGAAATGCTTCAGCTTTTCTCTGCATCCCAAAGACAGCTAGTGTACTGGATTTTAGATACAAACCAGACCTCCTGTATTGGGTTTCCTCATTTGTGTGTTTAAATGATTTTGACGTCAAGCCCAAGGCCTACTGCTGATTTAGAGTTCAAAAGAATCTCCCCCGTAGTCCAGGGACATCCCTGTGTGGTTTCTAAGAAAGATGGGGAGTTCAAAAAGTGAAGGCACTGTCTCACATAAAAAAAAAAAAAAAAAATGAATTCACTGTGCAATCCAGAAGGGACAGAGAGTACTGCGGGGCAGCTGGGCTTTGGGATTCCATCCATCAGAAGTGAGACAGAGAGACAGTTCTTGAACCGTCACCCTTGCATTAGAGAACATGGCATTCAGATGACACGGATGGTGGTAAAAATGCAAAACAAGAAAAGGTTTAACCACTGAGTTTTTTTCTATCAAAGTCATTTAGCCTATTCTCTAATGGTTAAGTACTTTACTTTCAAAACTCCATTGAATTTAAGGCAATAGATATTTATAGCAAAAGGTGAAAAATTGAAACATTTAATTGATCATCTAGGGGCTTTAGAGAAGCCTTAAAATTTAATTCCACCACTCTTCTGGATGAGTAACTGTCCACCAGCAGTATTAGGTGAGCCATGAATCTAACTTGGAATTTTCTATTATGTTAGAAAACTAAAAGGAAACAGGTGAGAGACTTCTCTGGTGGTCCAGTGGTTAAGAATCTGCCTGTCAATGCAGGGGACACAGGTTCGATCCATGGTCCAGGAAGATCCCCATGCCACAGAACAACTAAGACCCTACGCCAGAACTACTGAAACCCATGAGCTCTAGAGCCCATGTTCCACAACAAGAGAAGCCACCACAATGCGAAGCCAGAGCATCACAATGAATAGCCCCCATTTGCCCCAACTAGAGAAAGCCCAAACATAGCAACAGAGGCACAGTGCAGCCAAAAATAAAACTAAATACATAAATAGACACAATTTTTTAAAAATGAAAGAGGTGAGATATTTTTTAAAAGAATATATCTTTCATCTGAATATATCCAAAATATCATTTAAACCTGTAATCAATATGCAAATGTATTAATGGGGTATTTTCTGCTCTTAAGTTCATACTGTCTTTGAAACTTGGGATGCATTTTACATTTATGACACATCCAGTTCTCATGAGCCATGGTTCAAGTGCTCAATAGCCACAGATGGCTGGTGGCTACTCTACTGGAAAATATGAATGTTGTAAACAACTATCAAAGAATCATGTACAGGGATTTAATTGGAAATAGGGAACTCATATTTATGGAGCAGCAACTATGTGATAGCCACTGGGCTGATAATTTTACTTATGTCACGTAATTTGCTCATCTCCATAATTCTGCCACACAGATATCATCCCCCCATTCCATGGAGAGTGAACCAAGAGGTTAACTAAATTGTACTTTACAATTAAGAAGTGGTAATGTCAGGTTTTAAACTCAAGCATGAGCCTTTTTTTTTTTTTAACACATAACCTTTGACAACATAAATAATCAATTACAAATAGACATTTCTCCAAAGAAAACGTTTACTGTTGTTTAGTTGCTAAATTGTGTTCGATCCTTTGTGACTCTGTGGACTGTAGCCCGCCAGGCTCCTGTGTCCATGGGATTTCCCAGGCAACAATACTGGAGTGGGTTGCCATTTTCTTCTTCAGGGGGTCTTTCCTACCCAGGGATAGAACCTGTGTCTCCTGCATTGGCAGGTGGATTCTCTACCACTGAGCCACTAGGAAAGCCCAAAGATGACATACCGGTTGCCAAAAAGCACATGAAAAGATGCTCAGCATCACTAATTATTAGAGAAATACAGATCAAAACTACAATGAGGTGTCACCTCACACCAGTCAGAATGGTCATCATCAAAAAGTCTGTAAACAATAAATGCTAGAGGATGTGGAGAAAAGGAAGTCCTCCTACCCTGTTGGTGGGAAGGTAAGTTAGTATAGCTGCTACAGAGAACTATATGGCAGTTTCTTTAAAAATTAAAAATAAACTACCATATGATCTGCACTGCAGTCCATGGGGTTGCAAAGAATGGGACATGGCTTAGCAACTAAATCACAACAACCATATGATCCAGCAATCCCACTCCTAGACATGTCTGGAGAAAATCATAATTTAGAAAGATACATGCACCCCAGTGTTCACTGCAACACTGTTTACAGCAGCCGAGACATGGAAGCAACCTAAATGTCCATCAACAGAGGAATGGATAAAGATGTGGTACATGTACACAGTGGAATACTACTAAGCCATAAAAAGAATGAAA